>NW_027251572.1:0-42383 GCF_044704955.1 Pristiophorus japonicus
GCAGATGGAACCAGGAAGTTACAAAGATAGACATAGACAGATTAAGTGGACAAAATTGTAACAAACAGAGTTCAATGTGTGGAAGTATCCAAGAAAGACAAATCAGAAGTGTTTTCTGAATGGTGAGAAACTATCAACTATGAGGATCAGAGGTTTTGATGTCCATTTACACAAATCACTAAACGCTAGTGGACAGGTACAAAAAATAATTACAGGCGAATGGAATGTTGGCCTTTATTTCAAAGGGGCTGGAATACAAAGTGGAGGAAGTGATGCTTCAGTTGTACAGCACCTTAGCCAGACCCCCAACTCGAGTACTGTGTTCCGCACTTACCACCGCAGCTCAGGAAGGATGTATCGGCCTTGAAAGGGGTACAGTGCCGATTCACAAGAATGATACGGCTAAGAGGGTTAGTTTAAGGACAGGCTGCATTAGCTTGGCTTGTATTCCCCTGAATTTAGATGGTTGAAGGGTAATCGAATTGAGGTGTTAAAATGATGAAAAGATTTGGTAGGGAAGATACTATGGACTCAAAATTGGCTCACCCGTTTTTTTTTGGCGCACTCATCAGAGAGCCGCCGACTTTGTAGGCTGAAAACGGTGCCGGAACGATGTCTCTGGATTCTGGCCATTCTGTGACCTCTCCCATGGCTTGGCGCGGCGTCGATTTAGGGGGCGGAGCTAGGGCCCTGCGTGAAAAACAGTGGCAGCAGCTCAACGCCTGCACACTGGAGGTTTTGCAAATGCGCAGTAGCTCCTGCCCCCAGCCGTGCTGCAACGTGGGACCCGATGTGCCACGCCCCATCCCAGGCCGAGTGGCTTCACGGCGTGCACCGGACTGCTGGAATAGTCAGAGAGAGTCAGATCGCTCGAACAGTCGGTTTGAGAGAGAGAGAGCGAGAGTGTCGGCCTGAGAGAGAGCGAGCGAGAGTGTCGGTCAGAGAGAGAGTGCGAGGGTGTCGGTCGGACCGAGAGGGGGAGCGAGGGTGTCGGTCGCCTGGAGCTACTGCACATGCGCGACCACTGTAGCACGCATGTGCAGAGGTCCCGGCACTGTTTTCAGCACAGGGACCTGGCTCCGCCCCCTACAGCTTGTGTTGCGCTGCGCCGAGCTGCAAACAACCTGCAGGGAGCTGGAGAATCTGGAAGTTTTTTTTAGGCGCACTTTGTGGCGCGAAAAACGGGCGTCCAGGTCGGGACTGCGCCGTTCTAGACACGGCTCGAAACTTGGGCCCAATGAGTGGGCAAAAATTTGGCAGATGGAGGTATAATGTGGGAAAATGTGAGGTTATCCACTTTGGCAGAGAAAATAAAAAAGCAAATTATAATTTAAATAGAAAAAAAAATTGCAAAGTGCTGCAGTACAGAGGGACCTGGGGGTCCTTGTGCATGAACCACAAAAAATTAGTATGCAGGTACAGCAAGTAATCAGGAAGGCAAATGGAATGTTGGCCTTTATTGCAGGGGGGTGGAGTATAAAAGCAGAGGTCCTGCTACAAGTGTGCAGGGTATTGGTGAGGCCACACCTGGAGTACTGCATACAGTGTTAGTCTCCGTATTTAAGGAAGGATATACTTGCATTGGAGGCTGTTCAGAAAAGGTTCACTCGGTTGATTCCGGAGATGAGGGGAGGGTGTTGACTTATGAAGATAGGTTGAGTAGGTTGAGCCTATACACATTGGAGTTCAGAAGAATGAAAGGTGATCTTATTGAAACATATAAGATAATGAGGGGGGTAGACATGGTGGACGCAGAGAGGATATTTTCACTCGTAGAGGAAACTAAAACTTGGGAGCATTGTCTCAGAATAAGGGGCCACCCATTTAAAACTGAGATGAGGAGGAATTTCTTCTCTCTGGTTGTAAATCTGTGGAATTCTCTGCCCCAGAGAGCTGTGGAGGCTGGGTCATTGAATATGTTTAAGGTGGCGATAGACAGATTTTTGAGCGATAAGAGAATAAAGAGTAATGGGGAGTGGGCAGGGAAGTGGAGCTGTCCATGATCAGATGAGCCATGATATTAAATGGCGGAGCAGGCTCGAGGGGGTCAAATGACCTACTCCTGCTCCTAGTTCTTATGTTGGTAGATACCTATACTTTACTGCCATTACTCCAGATATTTTGGCGACTGTATTTAAGACTACTCTTGTTGGTTGGTCTTCTGCTCTGCCTCAAAATGATCTTCACTGTTCCTTGTATGTAGGTTAAATTTTTAAGGTGTGCCCAGGTTAACGAACGTAATCTTTCTTCAGATTTCTTTGATGCCTCCGCATCAAAAGCAACAGAGAAATATTAACATTATTTTACTATTTAACTGCCAATCAAATGTTATTGAATAGTAGATGAATAAGCAAGTAAATAACAGTAAAATATGTATATTTACAATAGCTGTTAGACTGCTAACTTGAAAAAAGGAAAATAAATGTTCGTGATTTCTATATTAAGCTAATAATTTTATCATTAACTTTTATATATGTGTAGTTCTTATAGTACTAACTACCTATCTAGTCTGACTAATTTGTCTCTTTGAAGTGTTAGACTAATTGTCCCTGATTTGAACAGTCTAAGCTAATTAAAACCTCCCTTTATGATAAACTCTGGACTGCTAAAAAGCTCATGGATTGCCCTCCAGCAGGCCATGCTCCTCCATATGTATTGGGATGCTTGTTGTGTCTGTAATGCTGCTGGATTTTAATCTGTGCTGTTTCCTCATTGGATCACAGCAAGTTCAAGTGGAGTGAGATATACCATGAGTCGAAGGCTTTCTTTAAATCTGCAATTCAAGTAGAGGCCAGTTTGTCACAGTGAGGCCTTACTGAATTGAGTACTATGAGGAATGGTTAAAGAAATTGTTTTAAACAAAAAGTGGATGCTGAAAATTCTCAGGTCAGTCAACATCTATGGAGAGAACAAACAAGTTAACGTTTCAAATGTGGACTCTGTCAGAACTGGAGGAAGGTCAAAGGGATCCACATCTGAAACGCTAACCTGTCTGTTCTCTCTACGATGCTGACTGACATGAATGTTTCCAACATTTGCTGTGTTGCTTAAGTAAACCGTTTTGACTCCTTGAAAAATGAGATTTCAGTTAGATGCGATAGTAGTGCATGAAATTCTCATCCTATGTTCAGTTGCAAACACGATGCCTTTCCAAACTTGGTTTGTGTCTGCAGAGAACATTTTGAGCTATGTAACACTGGATAAAGTACTAGCAGTTGTAGGTATGTTATTGTTGGTTGTAACTTGAGTTAAGAAACATATTGGTTGAAATGTGTTTTTTTGGCATTTTATTTTTATAGGCGAGATAGTGGGAGGGGAGGGGAGAGCAAGAATGCACCAAATAGTTTAGGGGGATTCCAGAGTTGCTTGCTTCTGCTGATGGTTGATGTTTTTGTTAAGCTTTTTTGTTGTCTTACATTGTAAACAAAATGGGACTCTTCATTTCTATGGGGTTGAAATTATTTAGTGCTTCTCTCAACAAATCAGTTTCTGATGGGACAATAATAAAATTAAGGTCAAGATTCTCCTACAATTGGGAAGTGTCTGTTATAAGACATATCCCTCCTCACAGCTGGGTCTCTTTTATGCCAATATTGATGCGGAATTTTGCTCATAGTGGGAAATGGGAGTCTTGCTTCTTTCTCCTACCTTGCCTGAATAAATCTGCTCATTGACTATAAATATAGCAAAGGGTGATTTCTTGACCATTTAATATATTAACTCACTTTACTGCCTCGAATTGGAAAATGTGAAGGTTGAGACACTGAGCTAGGAAGAATTGAAGGGAATTAAAAGTTTTAAAGGCACTTATTCAGTAAAATATTCCATCAGCAGTAGGCGTGTGGTATATCCAAGAAACAAAAGGATACAAACTTCATGGCTGATGGTGTTCAGGTGCCAACTTTGCCTGGGTTTGAAGAGCATTCATTGAAGGTATCACAAACTGTGGGACCCTCCAACAAGCACAATTATGCGCTGGTGAAGTAAAAACGGGAGAGCAACACTTGAAGCTCGTGGGTTAGCACTTGAGTGTTGCTCTCCTGACAGCCCAGTGTTAACCGAAAAGTACATTGAGACTTGACTTTTTGATCTTAGACCCGAAAAAGGGATTCCCAAATTAACGTTCAACCCGATTTTGACCCAGCACCCTATCATCTTTCTGCAGTTCTGATGTGATGCATACAAATGTGTTCCCTTTTTGGCAGGGAGAGCATTTCATCACTCTACCGATAGGCAGCAACCACATAAAGTGCATTTCAGTTGCCTGCATAATGAACAAATGTCAAACCGAGTTCTATGGGACAAGATATCTGCAAGGTGCTAATGGCCCACATTAGTTCCTTTTAACATAGCTTAAGCTGAAGTATTTCATTTCTTAAAGGATACTTAAAGGGTTGATGATGGATAAGTAATGGCAAACATTTAAAGATCACATGGATGAACTTTAGCAATTGTACATCCCTGTCTGGAGTAAAAATAAAACTGGGAAGGTGGCTCAATCGTGGCTAACAAGGGAAATTAAGGATAATGTTAAAACCAAGGAAGAGGCATATACATTGGCTAGAAAAAGCAACAAACCTGAGGACTGGGAGAAATTTAGAATTCAACAGAGGAGGACTAAGGGTTTAATTAAGAGGGGGAAAAAGAGTACGCGAGGAAGCTGGCAGGGAACATAAAAACTGACTGCAAAAGCTTCTATAAATATGTGAAGAGAAAAAGATTAGTGAAGACAAATGTAGGTCCCTTGCAGTCGGATTCAGGTGAATTTATAATGGGGAACAAAGAAATGGCAGACCAATTGAACAAATACTTCGGTTCTGTCTTCACGAAGGAAGACACAAATAACAAATGTAACAATTGGGGAAAAAAAATCAGTAAAAGGGAATATTATTTGAATGGGGATAAATTACAACATGCTGAGGTGCAGAGGGATCTGGGGGTCCTTGTGCATGAATCCCAAAAAGTTAGTTTGCAGGTAATCAGGAAGGCGAATGGAATGTTGGCCTTCATTGCGAGAGGGATGGAGTACAAAAGCAGGGAGGTCCTGCTGCAGCTGTACAGGGTATTGGTGAGGCCGCACCTGGAGTACTGCATGCAGTTTTGGTCACCTTACTTAAGGAAGGATATACTAGCTTTGGAGGAGGTACAGAGACGATTCACTAGGCTGATTCCGGAGATGAGGGGGGTTACTTTATGATGATAGTTTGAGTAGACTGGGTCTTTACTCGTTGGAATTCAGAAGGATGAGGGGTGATCTTTTAGAAACATTTAAAATAATGAAAGGGATAGACAAGATAGAGGCAGAGAGGTTATTTCCACTGGTCGGGGAGACTAGAACTAGGGGGCACAGCCTCAAAATACGAGGGAGCCAATTTAAAACCGAGTTAAGGTACTTCTTCTCCCAGAGGGTTGTGAATCTGTGGAATTCTCTGCCCAGAGAAGCAGTTGAGGCTAGCTCATTGAATGTATTCAAATCACACATAGATTTTTAACCAATAAGGGAATTAAGGGTTATGGGGAGCGGGCGGGTAAGTGGAGCTGAGTCCACGGCCAGATCAGCCATGATCTTGTTGAATGGCGGAGCAGGCTTGAGGGGCTAGATGGCCTACTCCTGTTCCTAATTCTTATGTTCTTATGTTCTAACCTTCCGAATGTACTAGGGGACAGTGGGTCTAGTGAGAAAGAGAAACTAAAGGATATCCTTATTAGGCGGAAAATTGTGTTAGGGAAATTGATGGGATTGAAGGCCGATAAATTCCTGGGGCCTGATAGTCTGCATCCTAGAGTACTGAAGGAAGTGGCCCCAGAAATAGCGGATGCATTGGTGATCATTTACCAACAGTCTATCGATTCTGGATCAGTTCCTTTGGACTGGAGGGTAGCTAATGTAAAACCACTGTTTAAAAAAAGAGGGAGAGAGACAACAGGTAATTATAGACTGGTTAGCCTGACATCAGTGGGGAAAATGTTGGAATCAATCATTAAAGATGAAATAGCAGCGCATTTGGAAAGCAGTGATAGGATCAGTCCAAGTCAGCATGGATTTATGAAAGGGAAATCATGCTTGACGAATCTTCTGGAATTTTTTGAGGATGTAACTAGCAGAGTGGACAAGGGAGAACCAGTGGATGTGGTGTATTTGGACTTTCAAAAGGCTTTTGACAAGGTCCCACACGAGATTGGTGTGCAAAATCAAAGCGCATGGTATTGGGGGTAATGTACTGATGTGGATAGAGAACTGGTTGGCAGACAGGAAGCAGAGAGTCGGGATAAACGGGTCCTTTTCAGAATGGCAGGCAGTGACTAGTGGTGCGCCGCAGGGCTCAGTGCTGCGACCCCAGCTCTTTACAGTATACATTAATGATTTAGATGAAGGAATTGAGTGTAATATCTCCAAGTTTGCAGATGACACTAAACTGGGTGGCGGTGTGAGCTGTGAGGAGGATGCTAAGAGGCTGCAGGGTGACTTGGACAGGTTAGGTGAGTGGGCAAATGCATGGCAGATGCAGTATAATGTGGATAATAAATGTGAGGTTATCCATTTTGGGGACAAAAACATGAAGGCAGAATATTATCTGAATGGCGGCAGATTAGGAAAAGGGGAGGTGCAACGAGACCTGGGTGTCATGGTTCATCGGTCCTTGAAAGTTGGCATGCAGGTACAGCAGGCGGTGAAGAAGGCAAATGGTATGTTGGCCTTCATAGCTAGGGGATTTGAGTATAGGAGCAGGGAGGTCTTACTGCAGTTGTACAGGGCCTTAGTGAGGCCTCATCTGGAATATTGTGTTCAGTTTTGGTCTCCTAATCTGAGGAAGGACATTCTTGCTATTGAGGGAGTGCAGCGAAGGTTCACCAGACTGATTCCAGGACTGGCATGGATATGAGGAGAGACTGGATCAACTGGGCCTTTATTCACTGGAGTTTAGAAGGATGAGAGGGGATCTCAGAGAAACGTATAAGATTTTGATGGGACTGGACAGGTTAGATGCGGGAAGAATGTTCCCGATGTTGGGGAAGTCCAGAATCTGGAGACATCGTCTTAGGATAAGGGGTAGGCCATTTAGGACTGAGATGAGGAGAAACTTCTTCACTCAGAGTTGTTAACCTGTGGAATTCCCTGCCACACAGAGTTGTTGATGCCAGTTCATTGGATATATTCAAGAGGGAGTTAGGTATGGCCCTTACGGCTAAGGGGATCAAGGGGTATGGAGAAAAAGCAGGAAAGGGGTACTGAGGGAATGATCAGCCATGATCTTATTGAATGGTGGTGCAGGCTCGAAGGGCCGAATGGCCTACTCCTGCACCTATTTTCTATGTTTCTTTCAAAATTATTTTGCTGAGTAAGTCTGAGGTTTTGTTTAATTATAAATTCTTATTTTTGACCTGCAAAAACCATTTAATTACAACTGATTTCACAACCTATTTTTTTAACCAGAATTCATATCAAATCCAGAAATCACCAAGTCTATTTAACATGTACCCAATTATGCAGTGTATAATGTCCCTTTTTGAAGTTACAATGAAGTAGGCTTCAGTATATTACTTTTTGACATCAAGCAATTCAGTTTCTTACAAGCTTTTCATTTACCTAAACAATTTACATATACATGGCAACAAATGGATTGCTACATGCAGCATCGATTTTTATCACTTAAAAGCTGCACAGACTTGGATCTCACTCTAAACTCAATCTTCAACATTCTTATAATGTTGGTCATTCCCCAAGTTCCTGATGGTGACAAGAGAGTTAATGAAGATTAGACACAGCCTCACAAAGGGGTGGTTGGATCTGAGAAATTGGCTTTCAGAATAAATGGGAGGTCTGATTTATTTAGAAGTGATTTTTCACTTTATAATGGATGTAGCTGTAATTACTGTTGCATGCCTAGTATCTGTTATACATAGTGGTACCTGCAGAGAATATTGAGCTCCCATTCGGTCTGTGCCTTGTGACTCATTCCTGCTCATGGTGCTGCATAGAATCTCCCTAGAGCATGCTTTAGTTTTCCATTTTGGAACATCTAACTGTGTGGGCACCCTGTGCCATTGAAATTTTGACAGGAAAGTCCCGTGGCATTCCTAATTCAAAGAAAAGGAGCAGATTATTCAATAAATCTGATTTTAGTTAGAAACTACATTGCAAAAGACCTGAACAGTACTAAAGCTGTTTGCCATTTGTTGTGTTCAACTTCTATGTGAGTGCTGTGAGGTGTTTCAGATGTTCTTTGCGTGTGAGATACTGTATGAAATCAACTGGGAAATATGTTGGTTGTGTCCCAAGTTTTCCAACTGGAAAAATTGCAGAAATGCATTTGTTAATTCAGCCACTTAGGACTTGCATTGTGCCCCTCCTCCCCAGGCACGCATTACTAGAACTGAAATTGACTATTGTTCAACCACAGCACTTGTGCAATAAATTAATCTCAAAGTTAATCAATTTATTAGAGCTACACTTTTCTTTTGTTCTACAGTGTATTTAATGCATAAATGAAGTTTGAATATTTGAAGGAAATAGACATAGTGAGAGAGGTATTGAGTTTGTTTTGTAAAATGTAGAGCTTTTCATTCTCATTTTACAGAATGCTTTTCTGAATTATCATTTATTTTGAAAATACGCTGTTTTCGTGCAAGTTCCAGTACCTATCCGAAACTCTGGTGCTTGTAGATGTAGAATTGTAATTTATAATGCAGTGTTAACTGGAGCTGAAGTTGGAAATTAGAAACATAGAAACATAGAAAATAGGTGCAGGAGCAGGCCATTCAGCCCTTCTAGCCTGCACCGCCATTCAATGAGTTCATGGCTGAACATGAAACTTCAGTACCCCCTTCCTGCTTTCACGTCATACCCCTTGATCCCCCGAGTAGTAAGGACTTCATCTAACTCCCTTTTGAATATATTTAGTGAATTGGCCTCAACTACTTTCTGTGGTAGAGAATTCCACAGGTTCACCACTCTCTGGGTGAAGAAGTTTCTCCTTATCTCGGTCCTAAATGGCTTACCCCTTATCCTTAGACTGTGACCTCTGGTTCTGGACTTCCCCAACATTGGGAACATTCTTCCTGCATCCAACCTGTCCAAACCCGTCAGAATTTTAAACGTTTCTATGAGGTCCCCTCTCACTCTTCTGAACTCCAGTGAATACAAGCCCAGTTGATCCAGTCTTTCTTGATAGGTCAGTCCCACCATCCTGGGAATCAGTCTGGTGAATCTTCGCTGCACTCCCTCAATAGCAAGAATGTCCTTCCTCAAGTGAGGAGACCAAAACTGTACACAATACTCCAGGTGTGGCCTCACCAAGGCCCTGTACAACTGTAGCAACACCTCCCTGCCCCTGTATTCAAATCCCCTCGCTATGAAGGCCAACATGCCATTTGCTTTCTTAACCGCCTGCTGTACCTGCATGCCAACCTTCAATGACTGATGTACCATGACACCCAGGTCTCGTTGCACCTTCCCTTTTCCTAATCTGTCACCATTCAGATAATAGTCTGTATCTCTGTTTTTACCACCAAAGTGGATAATCTCACATTTATCCACATTATACTTCATCTGCCACGCATTTGCCCACTCACCTAACCTATCCAAGTCACTCTGCAGCCTCATAGCATCCTCCTCGCAGCTCACACTGCCACCCAACTTAGTGTCATCCGCAAATTTGGAGATACTACATTTAATCCCATCGTCTAAATCATTAATGTACAATGTAAACAACTGGGGCCCCAGCACAGAACCCTGCGGTACCCCACTAGTCACTGCCTGCCATTCCGAAAAGTACCCATTTACTCCTACTCTTTGCTTCCTGTCTAACAACCAGTTCTCAATCCACGTCAGCACACTACCCCCAATCCCATGTGCTTTAACTTTGCACATTAATCTCCTGTGTGGGACCTTGTCGAAAGCCTTCTGAAAGTCCAAATATACCACATCAACTGGTACTCCTTTGTCCACTTTATTGGAAACATCCTCAAAAAATTCCAGAAGATTTGTCAAGCATGATCTCCCTTTCACAAATCCATGCTGACTTGGACCTATCATGTCACCATTTTCCAAATGCGCTGCTATGACATCCTTAATAATTGATTCCATCATTTTACCCACTACTGAGGTCAGGCTGACCGGTCTATAATTCCCTGCTTTCTCTCTGCCTCCTTTTTTAAAAAGTGGGGTTACATTGGCTGCCCTCCACTCGATAGGAACTGATCCAGAGTCAATGGAATGTTGGAAAATGACTGTCAATGCATCCGCTATTTCCAAGGCCACCTCCTTAAGTACTCTGGGATGCAGTCCATCAGGCCCTGGGGATTTATCGGCCTTCAATCCCATCAATTTCCCCAACACAATTTCCCGACTAATAAAGATTTCCCTCAGTTCCTCCTCCTTACTAGACCCTCTGACCCCTTTTATATCCGGAAGGTTGTTTGTGTCCTCCTTAGTGAATACTGAACCAAAGTACTTGTTCAATTGGTCTGCCATTTCTTTGTTCCCCGTTAAGACTTCCCCTGATTCTGACTGCAGGGGACCTACGTTTGTCTTTACTAACCTTTTTCTCTTTACATACCTATGGAAACTTTTGCAATCCGCCTTAATGTTCCCTGCAAGCTTCTTCTCGTACTCCATTTTCCCTGCCCTAATCAAACCCTTTGTCCTCCTCTGCTGAGTTCTAAATTTCTCCCAGTCCCCAGGTTCGCTGCTATTTCTGGCCAATTTGTATGCCATTTCCTTGGCTTTAATACTATCCCTGATTTCCCGAGATAGCCACGGTTGAGCCACCTTCCCTTTTTTATTTTTACGCCAGACAGGAATGTACAATTGTTGTAATTCATCCATGCGGTCTCTAAATGTCTGCCATTGCCCATCCACAGTCAACCCCTTAAGTATCATTAGCCAGTCCATCTTAGCCAATTCATGCCTCATACCTTCAAAGTTACCCTTCTTTAAGTTCTGGACCATGGTCTCTGAATTAACTGTTTCATTCTCCATCCTAATGCAGAATTCCACCATATTATGGTCACTCTTCCCCAAGGGGCCTCGCACAATGAGATTGCTAATTAATCCTCTCTCATTACACAACACCCAGTCGAAGATGGCCTCCCCCCTAGTTGGTTCCTCGACATATTGGTCTAGAAAACCATCCCTTATGCACTCCAGGAAATCCTCCTCCACCGTATTGCTTCCAGTTTGGCTAGCCCAATCTATGTGCATATTAAAGTCACCCATTATAACTGCTGCACCTTTATTGCATGCACTCCTAATTTCCTGTTTGATGCCCTCCCCAACATCACTACTACTGTTTGGAGGTCTGTACACAACTCCCACTAACGATTTTTGCCCTTTGATGTTCTGCAGCTCTACCCATATAGATTCCACATCATCCAAGCTAATGTCTTTCCTAACTATTGCATTAATCTCCTCTTTAACCAGCAATGCTACCCCACCTTCTTTTCCTTTTATTCTATCCTTCCTGAATGTTGAATACCCCTGGATGTTGAGTTCCCAGTCCTGATCATCCTGGAGCCACGTCTCCGTAATCCCAATCACATCATATTTGTTAACATTTATTTGCACAGTTAATTCATCCACCTTATTGCGGATACTCCTTGCATTAAGACACAAAGCCTTCAGGCTTGCTTTTTTAACACCCTTTGTCCTTCTAGAATTTTGCTGTACAGTGGCCCTTTTTGTTCTTTGCCTTGGGTTTCTCTGCCCTCCACTTTTCCTCATCTCCTTTCTGTCTTTTGCTTTTGCCTCATTTTTGTCTCCCTGCATAGGTTCCCATCCCCCTGCAATATTAGTTTAACTCCTCCCCAACAGCACTAGCAAACACTCCCCCAAGGACATTGGTTCCGGTCCTACCCAGGTGCAGACCGTCCGGTTTGTACTGGTCCCAACTCCCCCAGAATTCCAATGCCCCAAGAATTTGAATCCCTCCCTGCTGCACCCCTGCTGAAGCCACGTATTCATCTGCGCTATCCTGCGATTCCTACTCTGACTAGCACGTGGCACTGGTAGCAATCCCGAGATTACTACTTTTGAGGTCCTACTTTTTAATTTAGCTCCTAGATCCTTAAATTCTTTTCGTAGGACCTCATCCCTTTTTTTACCAATGTCGTTGGTACCAATGTGCACCATGACAACTGGCTGTTCTCCCTCCCATTTCAGAATGTCCTGCACCCGCTCCGAGACATCCTTGACCCTTGCACCAGGGAGGCAACATACCATCCTGGAGTCTCGGTTGCATCCGCAGAAACGCCTATCTATTCCCCTCACCATCGAATCCCCTATCACTATTGTGCTCTTAATCTTTTTCCTGCCCTCCTTTGCAGCAGAGCCACCTACGGTGCCATGAACTTGGCTGCTCATGCCCTCCCCTGATGAGTCATCCTCCCCAACAGTACTCAAAGCAGTGTATCTGTTTTGCAGGGGGATGACCACAGGGGACCCCTGCACTATCTTTCTTGCACTGCTCTTCCTGCTGGTCTTCCATTCCCTATCTGGCTGTGGACCCTTCTCCTGCGGTAAGACCAACTCACTACACGTGATACTCACATCATTCTCAGCATTGTGGATGCTCCAGAGTGAATCCACCCTCCGCTCCAATTCCGCAACGCGGACCGTCAAGAGCTCGAGGCGGATACACTTCCCACACACGTAGCGCCCAGGGACACCGGAAGTGTCCCCGAGTTCCCACATGGTACAGGAGGAGCATATCACGTGACCGAGCTCTCCTGCCATGTCTTAACCTTAGATACCCTTAAATTGGTAATAACAATGTTACAGTTCACTTACTGATATAAAAAAGAAAAGAAAAGCTACTCACCAATCACCAGCCAATCACTTACCCCATTGGCTGTGACGTCACTTTTTGATTACTTTCTACTTCTATTTTGCTTTCTCTCCCGCTGTAGCTGCACCGGTACGCTGGCTCTCGATCTCCCGCTGGGCCTTTATAGGTCGCTCCCCTCTCAAATTAGGTGGGTAAATAATTGTAAACTAAAATCTAAACTAGGTAGTATAATGGTTTTAATTATAAGAGAAAGTCGATCCATGATTGATTTGTAATATTGAAGTTACACCATTAATTCTGCAGTTAGCAGGAATGTAACTGCAGTTTAAATAGGGCAGAGCTGTGTTTCGGTGGAGTTCACTGACAACGGTCTGAGAGCTTGAAGTCGACATTTTAACGTGGCAATGCCTCTGCCACTTTTAATAACGTTCTCACTTTTTCCTTGTAGTGGACAGTTATGTCTCCTGCTATCAACAGCATTGACCAATGAAAAGGATGTAACATCTGGAATTCCAATGGATTGTGACCCCAGATTTTCCTGTTGTTAGCTGTGGGATTAAGCGCCTCCTGTCTTTTGTCGCTAAAACGAGTCCCGATGTGAAGCAAATGCAATGTGTGCAGTATTAGATTTCTGGGAAATCCCTTACCCGAGTAGCTCAGATGAGGGCAGGGGTCTATTTCTGTGGGGAATTAGTAGTTAACAGTACTCTGAGCTGCTACAGCATCTTTGGGTGTTAGACTTCAATACAGATCTGAGTGAGGAGACCATTGGACCCATGACCCCATACCTGCCTATTGCTGTTTGTATCAATGAATGAAAGCAAGAGTTGATTTGGGTTGACCTTGTATGTGCTGCAGTTAACATCAATGTAATCTCCATGCCAAATCTTAGAATCTCAGTATTGACCGTGCATCAAATCTGATGACCATGGTTGTTCCCATTCTGCAGCCAAATCATCCTGTTGGGCTTCGGCCATTCTGCAAAACAAGTACAAATTCCTTTGCACCACCACAAACAAGTTTACTTCCAATATCAAATGTGAAAAGCTCATGGACTTTTGTTTCCAACATTTTTGGGTATTTGTTCAGTGATATCTGCCTCCTCACCCACTCCTCCCCCTGGCACCTCGCCTGCTGCTGCCCCCCCCCCCCCCAGGACGTCTCGCCCACTGCCCCCAGATGCCTTGCCCGCTGCTTCCCCCCCGCCCCCCCCCCAACCCGACACCTCGTCTGCTCCCAACGCTATTATATATTACTGGTGATTTTTAGCTACTGAGGGAAAATTTGGGCTATTGTGCCCTTCTCATTGAAGCGCTTTCTGGAATTTGTTTACCACAGAAACGTTTTTTTTTTAGCTGACAGAATTGCATGTGCTATTGTTAAGCATAACTGACTAACCTGAAATCCCGCCTTGTTACACTTGTAATTCTCTGAGGTGAACTCTAGCTAATCTGTATGTGTATGGCAGTTTTACTTTGAGCTGTATGAAACATTTCTTGTCACCTTGTGAAAGAGGAATAGAAAGAAAATAGCCTCATTTTATATGAATGAATATGTTTCTTTTTGTCATATTGACTAAAGGGAAATCATTTGCATTGTGTGAAACTGAAGAATGAGATGTGGCAAACAACTGTTTGCACGTGTGGACCAACACATCTTGCCACTTAATGGAGTTTAAAATGGAATATACTGAAAGATGATTTTGTCAGTATTAAAAATTCCACTTGTTCAGTTTAAGCAGCTAGCTTGTCATACAAGTGGAGTTAAATCTCTTCAGACATTGCAACCCTTTCACTGATTAAACCATTTTTGTTCATAAACTACATAATTGGTTAGTCAGGAATAGTGCCAAAATTCTCCTTTGGAATTGAGTATAAATTTGTTACCTGGGTACCAGAATTCACTTGCTGCAATTTGTGGCCCAGCAAAGACTCCCAAGAGGCCAAATTATAGTTACATAGTGAATTATTGCCGTAGCAAGTGAGGAGAACGAGTATGAAAGTGCAGACAAGTGGAACGACTAGATTTATAGCCTTAGACATTTCTTTACTGTTGTATTTGGTATGCAACATGGTTACAAAAGCTTACAGTATTCTAAGGTTATTTAATCTGCAGTCACATGATGCGATCCACGTACTTTGAGGTCCTAGGTCACAATCTGCATTATTGCCCTTTCAGCTACATTGTCACATCAACCACTCCGCAGTTCTCTGTATAATTCAGTGAAAAACTTGTAACATAGATCACAAATAACTGAGGTTAAAACTGGATTTCACTTTTTGGGGAGTTTCTAGACGTGTTTAAATACAGTGACTCTGTTGACTTCCTTTGGATGTGTTTGATGTAGATCATAACTGTCACAGAATTATAAGTCTTTCCATCTGTTAAGTGCATTGGAAGTTATAAAGGGTTAAGTGCATCAGCAAGCTCCTGCATAGTGAGGTTTGGCTGGTTGGCAGCTGGCAAAGAAGGTGTGTTGACTTGATTTTGAATAGTTCACCTAAATTTACAACATGTGCCAAACAATAATAAGCCAAGAACCCTGACCTATTCCCAATAAAATGGGAGCCACTTGCAGTGCACATTTTTTGTAGAACATAAGGATCAATTATGGACATCACTTGAGAAAGTATGTCTAATGGACACTTGCTGCACTGAGTTCGCTAATACTGGTTTTCAGTAACTGTAAAGCTTGGGTTTTCCAACTGTAGGGCACAAGAGGATTCCAGCAAATTTGAGAGGTCATCAGGCTTCTGTCAGTGATACCAGATTTGTGCATTCTTTTGTGTGTTAGCATGTGTGTTGCTGTATGCTAATCATAGAACATGGAAAATTACGTCACAGAAGGAGGCCATTTGGCCCATTGTGTCCGTGCTGGTATTTTTTGTAATGCTACTGTTTTTCTTTGTATAACTGGTTGTCTTTCAGATGTAAGGATGGGAGGTCAATGGGAGTGTGTACTTATAAGGCACTCCCACACATGAAATAAACTACTGATGTCAAGGAGATAAATAGCCTGCTCATATAGATCAGAATCCCATTTGCATGGTAGCTCCAAATTGGGTTTGTATTGAAATAGTAATTAGCAGTACAGTGGTAGCCCCATCAAAATGAAATAGTAGGAAAATAAGTATGCTCTGGTGATTAACTAGAGATCTTGAACTTAGTTATATTAATCTGTGGAGGCCAGGCATTTGGAATGAGGCTTAAAACCTTTTAGTTCTGGGACTAGTATGGCCATAAGGAGAGGAGGATAAAAATGCATATAAAAATGGCATAGAAGTATTGGCTAGTGTTCAAAGTTGATGCTGTTTTTAAATTGTTGGCTACTCTGCAGTAACTTTACCACCTGCGTACCTGTTTGTTATAGAGGGTTGGTTGTTAGGCCATGGAGTTCCCTGCCAGAAGCAGTGGTGGAAGTAGAATCCATAATAGCTTTTAGAAGGGAATTGGATAAATATTTGAAAAATAAAGTGTTAAGTGGTTATATGGCAGTGGCAGAGTAATGGGACTAAGTGGTTAGGTTTTCCAGAGAGTCAATGGAGGTATGATGCACTCCAGAACAAAATGGGTTGATGCTTTCTGCTAGTATACCATTGTTTACCCTACTCCTCCATCCCTGTTCCTAGCAAAACATCTTGGATTTACATCGTGCCTTTAACGTAGTAAACGTTCCAAGGCACTTCAGAGGAGTGTAAGGAGATATTAGGGCAGATAACCAAAAGCTTGGTCAAAGAGAGAGGTTTTAAGGGGCATCTTAGATGCAGATAGAGAGGCGGAGAGTTTTAGGGAAGGAATTCCAGAGCTTTGAGCCATGGCAGCTGAAAGCATAGCCACCAGTGGTAGAGTGCTTAAAATTGGGGATGGCCAAGAGGCCTGAATTGGAGGAGCGCAGATATCTTGGCGGGTTGGTTGTAAGGCTGGAGGAGATTAGAGATAAGGGGTTCAGTTTTGGCCAGGAGTTGCTCCATTTTTTTTTGGAGTAACTTGGTTTTTCTGGCGTAACTTAAAAATTCCCATTTTCCACGATCAGTTTGCACCAGTGTAAGTGAGTTAGTTACGATTTTTTAAAGGTTTTTTCTCTCAAAAGGGGGCGTTACCAGCCACCTACGCCAGTTCTGCCCATTTAGTCAAATTTAGCCAGTTAATAGTTACACCAAATCTACTTAGGCCAGCATATGTGGCAACTTCAGAAAACCCTTGCGGAGAGTTAAGAAATTGGTGCAGGTAGGTACATCGGAGGCCATTTGGCCCGGGATAGGGGTGGGAAGGGAAGCGGAGAGGACCTGCACCTAAAGTGCCAAGACTTACAAAGCATTAAACCTTGGAAACAAAAAGTAATAAGCATACAATAACAAGTAAAAAATTGAAGTACGTCCAACCTTCATCTTAAAACTCGGGCCGGCCGGTACGGGAGGTCATTCGGCCTAGGCTAAGGGTGGGCAGGAGAACTGATAGTGCTCCTGCCTGGATGATTTCTATCAGTTCTCCTATCCGTCCACCCGCCCCTAGCCCTGGCCGAGTGGCCTCTTGGTGGGATTTCTAAGAGATTAATGTGCAAAGTTAAAGCACGTGGGATTGGGGGTAGTGTGCTGACATGGATTGAGAACTGGTTGTCAGACAGGAAGCAAAGAGTAGGAGTAAATGGGTACTTTTCAGAATGACAGGCAGTGACTAGTAGGGTACCGCAAGGTTCTGTGCTGGGGCCCCAGCTGTTTACATTGTACGTTAATGATTTAGACAGAGGGATTAAATGTAGCATCTCCAAATTTGCGGATGACACTAAGTTGGGTGGCAGTGTGAGCTGCGAGGAGGATGCTATGAGGCTGCAGAGTGACTTGGATAGGTTAATGTGAGTGGGCAAATGCATGGCAGATGAAGTATAATGTGGATAAATGTGAGGTTATCCACTTTGGTGGTAAAAACAGAGAGACAGACTATTATCTGAATGGTGACAGATTAGGAAAAGGGGAGGTGCAACGAGACCTGGGTGTCATGGTACATCAGTCATTGAAGGTTGGCATGCAGGTGCAGCAGGCGATTAAGAAAGCAAATGGCATGTTGGCCTTCATAGCGAGGGGATTTGAGTACAGGGACAGGGAGGTGTTACTACAGTTGTACAGAGCCTTGGTGAGGCCACACCTGGAGTATTGTGTATAGTTTTGGTCTCCTAACTTGAGGAAGGACATTCTTGCTATTGAGGGAGTGCAGCGAAGGTTCACCAGACTGATTCCCGGGATGGCGGGACTGACATATCAAGAAAGACTGGATCAACTGGGCTTGTATTCACTGGAGTTCAGAAGAATAAGAGGGGATCTCATAGAAACGTTTAAAATTCTGACGGGGTTAGACAGGTTAGATGCAGGAAGAATGTTCCCAATGTTGTGGAAGTCCAGAACCAGGGGTCACAGTCTAAGGATAAGGGGTAAACCATTTAGGACCGAGATGAGGAGAAACTTCTTCACCCAGAGAGTGCTGAACCTGTGGAACTCTCTACCACAGAAAGTAGTTGAGGCCAATTCACTAAATATATTCAAAAAGGAGTTAGATGTAGTCCTTACTACTAGGGGGATCAAGGGGTATGGCGAGAAAGCAGGAATGGGGTACTGAAGTTGCATGTTCAGCCATGAACTCATTGAATGGCGGTGCAGGCTCGAAGGGCCGAATGGCTTACTCCTGCACCTATTTTCTATGTTTCTTTCAATCGCACCGGGAGGCCACTCGGCCAGGGGCAGGCGGGCAGGAGAACTTAGAAATCATCCAGGCAGGAACACTATGTTCTCCTGCCTGCCCGCCCCTAGCCCTGGCCGAGTGGCCTCCCAGTGCGATTTCTAAGATTAAAGTGGTTAAGCTTCAAATCAAATGGAACTAAGCAGTCCGTGCAATTGCCACTCCATACCCCTACTCAACATTTGGCCGGCATCGGGTTCCACACAGCGGCTGCAGCAAGACACGGAGAGGCTGGCGGCGAGGAGCTACTGCGCATGCGCGGTCACTCCACTCCGCATGTGCAGATGTCCCGACACTGTTTTCGACGCAGTACGCTGGCTCCACGCATGACTCGACTGGCCACGCTGCGCGACCACAGGGAGGAGGCCGGACTTCGGCCAAAGTGGGAAGGAAATGTTTTGGTGCGTTTCTGAACAGAGAAAACCGCCGTATCTCCGGTAAGTGTGCCGAAAAACGGGCTGGGCCAAAATTGAGCCCAAGGAGTGGTGAGGCCATGGAGGGATTTGCAAACAAGGATGAGAATTTTAAAATCGAGGCATTGCTTATCCGGGAGCCAGTGTAGGTCAGCGAGCACAGGGGTGATGGGTGAATGGGACTTGGTGTGAGTTAAGATACGAGTAGCAGAATTTTGGATGATCTCAAGTTTACATAGGATAGCATGTGGCAGGCCAGCCAGGAGTAGTCAAGTCTAGAGGTAACACAGGCATGGATGTGGGTTTCAGCCGCAGATGAGCTGAGGCAGGGGTGGAGTCGGGCGATGTTAGAGGTGGAAAATAGGTGATTTAATAGTTTAATGTAATGTATTTTGAGGTGACGATGTTCCATCTCTTGGTTTACGCAGTGTGGCCCAAGCAGGCAGTTAACTGATGGTTTCTAGCCACGAAGTGCATTGTTGCTCAGAGCAGGAGAATTAGTTTTGCATCAAATGTCTGTAAATGATCTATGATTAAAGCGGGGCCGAGATTTTACTTTATTTTGTGACCAGTTTATTTTCGGTTTATTTCACCCTGATACCGCCTGAATAAGGATTCCTTCAGTTTTTGAGAGTATACCTAGCTTCTCTTTATTTGCCTCCTGTTGAAGGTGCTACAGGTCTCACCACACAGTTGATGGACTTGGCATTAGCAGCAAAGCTGGCATTTAGGGCAACCAAATATCAAACTAATCAACTAGTTAAACAAAATTTTCAGAAGGAACTCTGAGGTGTCTCATAGGCGGTTTGTCCCCTGGGAGGACAGATGCACCAACATTAGCGTCCTCGACCAGGCCAACATCCCCAGCATTGATGCACTGACCACACACGATCAGCTCCGCTGGGCGGGCCACATAGTTCGCATGCCAGACACGAGACTCCCAAAGCAAGCGCTCTGCTCGGAACTCCTTCACGGCAAACGAGCCAAAGGTGGACAGAGGAAATGTTACAAGGACACCTTCCAAGCCTCCCTGACAAAGTGCAACATCCCCACTGACACCTGGGGGTCCCTGGCCAAAGACTGCCCTAAGTGAAGGAAGTGCATCCGGGAGGGCGCTGAGCACCTCGAGTCTCATCGCCGAGAGCATGCAGAAATCACACGCAGGCAGCGGAAAGAGCATGCGGCAAATCTGTTCCACCCACCCACCCTTTCCCTCAACGACTATCTGTCCCACCCGTGACGGACTGTGGCTCTCGTCTTGGAATGTTGAGCCACTTAAGAACTCATTTTAAGAGTGGAAGCAAGTCTTCCTCGATTCCGAGGGACTGCCTATGATGATGATGATGATACAAGAATTCAGGTATATGGTATGAGGAAATATAGTTGCATGGTTAGAGAGTAGGTTGATTTATAAGAAACAGAATTCAGGTAAATACTTGTTGCTCAGATTAGAGGAGGGTTGGAAGTGATATACCCCAGGGGTCAGTGCTGGGCCACTTTTGTTGTCGGTATATGCAGCTGATTTGGACACTGGTATAGAGAGCAGGATATTAAAATGTGTTGGTGACACAAAAGTAGGTTGTTTGGCAAACAGCAAGGTGGGTTGTGCAAAGCTTAGAGTGTGCAGTTAAATTAGTAGAATGAGCAGACGCAATTTACTATGGAGAAATGTAAGAGAATAGGTTTTGGGAGAAAAAATGTGGAATGGGAGTATCCATTCAATAAAAAAGCATTGAAGCGTGTGGATGAGTGACCCAAGAGATCAAATAAATAATTCTCTGAGAGTAGAGCCATGACACACACAAATTGAGGTGCAAAGTAAAGAAGCAATACATTTGAACAAGGTGATAGTTAGGTCACAGGTAGAGTTGTGTGTGCAGTTCTGGACACTCCATTCTGGAAAAGGCATTGAAATTGTGGAGTATGTACAGTGTAGTTTCACCAGGATGATACCAGTGGTGGGGAACTTTAGTTATGATCCCTGTATAGTGGCCATTTCTGACCTCTGACAATATTTTGAGTTAAATATTGATAAATGCATAATTAGTTAAATTTTACATTGCTATGAAATTCATGAAACTGCATATAAAAGACATTAATTTGTAAAACTGGAAACTACTTTCATGCCCTCATTTTGAAATACAGATACAATAATTTGGCCCAACTTGTGGAAGTATAAATGAGTTATTTCAGCAGGAGGACCTAATCCATCTTAGTTTTATTGCGCTCTTGTGTGTCTTGTTTTTAAAATGTTGCCAATTTTTAAAAAATCTGTTGAAGTGCAAAAAATAACCAAGCATTGAGTGATGTCACAAACCATTTAAACATACTAACAGTAGAAATATTACATTTTAATTGTCAGCCCACAAGTGATAATTGGTATTTCTTCGCCATTTAATTCTGTCGTTGAGCCTGAATTAAATTATGATACTGTTCTATAAAAATAGGAACAAGATGTCATTGTGCAGTCTTGAAAATGCAACAGACCAGTATTCTGACATGAACATTAGGCAACAGATGGATTGTACTTGGAAAAAATAAAAAGATAAAACTACGAATGTGGAATATCATAAAAACAGAAAATACACCTGAAGAGAGAGAAAATTTACGAGCGGTGACTGTTCCTAGGTAGAATCTCCTTGGGTTGAAATGGCTCCAAGATGATGTGTCTGGCCATACAAGATTGGAAGCAAGCCAGTACTAATGCCTGAGGCAGGCAGGTAGGTCTGCATTGCCACAAAGAACTATATATTGACAGCCATGCCTGTATAGTGGCCATTTGATGCCATGGGCATGGAGGGGTGGACTTGATTTTTACAGTGCCATATGATGCATCTCAAATGTACCAAAGTGCTTTACATACAATGATACAATGAATTGCAGTCACAAGATAAAATGTGACAACCATTTTGTGCACAGCAAGAACCCACAAATAGCAATGAACTGTGACTGACTGGTTAAACTGTTTTGGAGGTAATGGTTGAGAGAAGGACAACTAGAAGTATCAAACTAGTTTGAGGGCTCAAATTGTAGAGTGGGGCTTGAGCCAACAACCTTCTCACTCAAAGGTGAGTGTACTACTGAGTCAAGCTGGCACTTGTGGATGGTATGAGGGGAGGGTACTGGAGGGGGTAAGCTTTGATGGGCTGAATAATCTTTTTGCATCCTTAACTTTTTCTAGTGTGACCACATTTTGGTGTGGGCTGTTTTTCAGGACCCAAAAGTGGGAGAGCCCCTTTACAAAGCTGAAACAAGTGGGGTGAGGGGGAAGAGAGTTATCATCATTATGTGGGGTGAGGGGGAAGAGAGTAACAGGTGATGGATATGCTGATTCCTAACCGAACAAAGCAGTTATTGAGCTTGGTGGCCTGTGAACGACTGTTTTTTAAATGGCAACGTTTGCAAAATGCAACATTCATGACAACTTGAGCAGTAAAGAGTCATTGAAAAGATAGAGGGTAAAGACATTTCTGCGGTGGAAGGGAAAAGCTGAAGTGACAGCCAACTGTCTGCAGTTGGTTGATCGTTAGAGGGTTTCTGCTGGGTTGCTTGGAACAGTGTGAGAGGTTCAAGATAGAAATTTTGGTGTGAGAATGTGACCGGGAGCTAAAGGGTCAAACCACAGGGAGATCAGGGTTATACCTGTACTTTGAGATTTGAACAGAGAAATTTGACACGACTTTCATTCCTTTTGCCTATTAACTGTTCTGTGGTGGGTTTGCTATACCTGTCTTTTGATTTTTACATATTCTTGTCATTTTTTTCAGCTCCATATAAAAGGAGCTTTGCTCCTATTTTCAAAATTGTGATAAGTCTAACATCTGATTATATGAACCCATCTTTTTTCTTTGTTTCTTTCTATTTCCAGCATTTATTGTTTGGAATTATGAAATTCTTGGTGGGTGTGGAATTTACATGGATCACAATAATTCAATAGCATCTGATCTATATTGGGATTATTAGAAGCTATGCAGTATTTTAAAATAAAGACTAAATTGAATACATCTATAAAAATGTCCTGCAGTTGGCCCTTACTTGGAAGGCCCTGGGAAGGAAGGGGTTAGTCCATTAGAGTTGAGGCTTGTGTTGCGCTGTTTCATCCCTAAGGGCCGTCAAAGAAAAAGGCAGCAATCAGCGGTGCCATCAATATCATCATATACTCAGTGGTAATTTAGTAAATACCTGATGAGTGATTAGCCTGCTAATTGAATGATAGAAACTTTTCAGTTTCCATCCATTTTACAGAGATGTAGTTCCTATTTCACAAAGGTTTCAGTTACACCTTAAATGGTTATTTTCTCAGTGCTCAACAATGTTGCCACTAGACTTCTTTTAGCATACTGGTGCCAATACATAATAGTAAAAAAATGCACTGAAACCATTACATTTTCAGTATGATGCTTTTAATTCATCACCATCGATTCTGCATCCAAGTATTGTATAGCTCAAAATGCTGTATCAACACACTCCACACTTGGAAGGACAAAATGTGTAATTGGCTGCTATGTACACAGTTCAAGTGGACATGGTATGAACATTTTACACACCCATAATTGAGCTTTACTGACATCCCAGAAGCAGCACTGCACCGTTGCTGCATTTGGTTAGTTATGCACAAATAGACTGTGTATTGTGCCCTATGTGGGTACTGCTATAAATTTATTTTCTCACTAAAATGCTGCAAATGAATCAATCCTGTGTTCTATGCTTTGTATGTATAGCATCCTGGACTTAAGTGAACATTCAAAAGAACAACATTACAGTTTTACATGGGAAATAAACTGTATATTTAGTTTAATTTCATCACTTGGCTGTTTGTGCCCACAAGAAAATGGATTACCATTGTTTTGCTGATAAATGTTTTAAAACTCTGGAGTTTTGCCAGACCCCTGTCACAGTTTAATGATTTCTGTCCAGAAATAAACATGACTAATTCTCCAGCCATTTGACCAGCCCCTTTCACTGTGTGCACTTATATTTAACCAACTGCAACTAGTTCTGGTCAAGTCTAGAACAAACCATACCATACTGGGCATAATGTGACAACCTTTGGTATCAGGCATTGGGGCGCCATTTAGGGTTAGGTGCTACGAAGCAAGTGTGATGCAGATCCGTTGGCAGCAATATTAGTTACTACTGTGGAGCAGATGTGAGGATCTGCTTGCTTTGTGTCAATCCTTGCCTACTTTGATGCAAGGCCCTTCTGTTCTAGGAGAACAGAATCGTGACACTATTTGAAGAAATGTAGGAAGCTGTCTGGTTTCTTGGCCAACGTTGGTTTCTTAAACAACTGTTCATGGAATCTTGCTACACATTTGCAGTCGTTGCATTTAAAAGTAATTATAGACCGGTTAGCCTGACATCAGTCGTGGTGAAAATGTTGGAATCAATTATTCAGAATTAAATAGCAGCGTATTTTGAAAGCAGTGACCGGATCGGTCCAAGTCAGCATGGATTTATGAAAGGAAAATCATGCTTGACGAATCTTCTGGATTTTTTTGAGGATGTAACTAGCAGTGTGGACAAGGGAGAACCAGTGAATGTGGTGTATTTGGACTTTCAAAAGGCTTTTGACAAAATCCCGCACAAGAGATTGGTGTGCAAAATCAAAGCGCATGGTATTTGGGGTAATGTACTGACATGGATAGAGAACTGGTTGGCAGACAGAAAGCAAGCAGAGAGTAGGGATAAACGGATTCTTTTCAGAATGGCAGGCAGTGACTCGTGGAGTGCCGCAGGGCTCAGTGCTGGGACCCCAGCTCTTTACAATATACATCAATGATTTAGATGAAGGAATTGAGTGTAATATCTCGAAGTTTGCAGATGACACTAAACTGGGTGGCGGCGTGAGCTGTGAGGAAGACGCTAAGAGGCTGCAGGGTGACTTGGGCGGTTAGGTGAGTGGGCAAATGCATGGCAGATGCAGTATAATGTGGATAAACGTGAGGTTATCCATTTTGGGGGCAAAAACATGAAGGCGGAATATTATCTGAATGGCGGCAGATTAGGAAAAGGGGAGGTGCAACGAGACCTGGGTGTCATGGTTCATCAGTCATTGAAAGTTGGCATGCAGGTACAGCAGGCGGTGAAGAAGGCAAAATGGTATGTTGGCCTTCATAGCTAGGGGATTTGAGTATAGGAGCAGGGAGGTCTTACTGCAGTTGTACAGGGCCTTGGTGAGGCCTCACCTGGAATATTGTATTGAGTTTTGATCTGCCAATCTGAGGAAGGACGTTCTTGCTACTGAGGGAGTGCAGCGAAAGTTCAGCAGACTGATTCCAGGGATGGCTGAACTGACATATGAGGAGAGACTGGATTAACTGGGCCTTTATTCACTGGAGTTTAGAAGGATGAGAGGGGATCTCATAGAAACGTATAAGATTCTGACGGGACTGGACAGGTTAGATGCGGGAAGAATGTTCCCAATGTTGGGGAAGTCCAGAACCAGGGGACACAGTCTTAGGATAAGGGGTAGGCCATTTAGGACTGAGATGAGGAGAAACTTCTTCACTCAGAGTTGTTAACCTGTGGAATTCCCTGCCACACAGAGTTGTTGATGCCAGTTCATTGGATATATTCAAGAGGGAGTTAGATATGGCCCTTATGGCTAAAGAGATGAAGGGGTATGGAGAGAATGCAGGAAAGGGGTACTGAGGGAATGATCAGCCATGATCCTATTGAAGGCTTGAAGGGCCGAATACCCTACTCCTGCACCTATTTTCTGTGTTTCTATGTTTCATCAAGATCAACGGCACGGCCCTGGACAAGTGGACCATTTCACATACCTCGGGAGTCTCATCGAGAGCAGACATTGGCGACGAGATTCAACACCGCCTCCAGTGCGCCAGTGCAATCTTCGGCCGCCTGAGGAAAAGAGTGTTTGAAGACCAGGCCCTCAAATCTACCACCAAAGCTCATGGTCTATAGGGCTGTAGTAATACCCGCCCTCCTATATGGCTCAGAGACATGGACCATGTACAGTAGACACCTTAAGTCAATGACGAAATACCACCAACAATGGTCTCCACAAGATCCTACAAATCCCCTGTGAGGACAGACCCACCAACGTTGGCGTCCTCGACCAGGCCAACATGCCCAGCATTGAAGCACTGACCACATTTCATTAGCTCCGCTGGGCAGGCCACATTGTTCGCATGCCAGACACGAGACTCCTAAAGCATTCCACTTGGAACTCCTACACGGCAAACGAGCCAAAGGTGGGCAGAGGAAACGTTACAAGGACACCCTCAAAGCCTCCCTGATAAAGTGCAACATCCCCACTGACACCTCGGAGTCCCTGGCCAAAGACCGCCCTAAGTGGAGGAAGTGCATCCGGAAGGGCGCTGAGCACCTCGAGTCTCGTCGCCGAGAGCATGCAGAAATCAAGCGCAGACAGCGGAAGGAGCGTCCGGCAAACCAGTCCCATCCACCCTTTCCCCCAATGACTATCTGTCCTACCTGTGACAGGGACTGTGGTTCTTGTATTGGACTGTTTAGCCACCGAAGGACTCATTTTTAGAGTGGAAGCAAGTCTTCCTCGATTCCGAGGGACTGCCAATGATGATTATGATGCTAAAGTTGATTGTGGCAATCATGCATTGTTTATCAGGAAACCTGGTATAAACTTTTGACCGCCTTAACTCTAGTTGTGTTTGTGCATATCTTGCATATGAAACTCAGGTTAGGAACATTTTTAAATAAATAGTTTGTATTTCAGGAACAAATTGTGGTGAAAAAGCACTGGCAATGTGAACAGAAGGACATCCTTGGGTAACAGCTGCACTTATAGCCCAGGCAAAATGTGTCCAGCTTACTTGTGCTTTTCTTGTGCCACCACAGCACTGTTTAGGAGTAAGTGACACTGTGCCAGCTTTCTGTGTGTTTCAGAGAGTTCTTGCCCTTTACATTGATATTTTGAGCAGTGCAGTGAGATGCCAAACGTAACAAATATTGGCTGTATTGCTGGAGTATGTGCTTTTGGGTTATGGTGTAAATGTACAACGGACTGTCATTTTTCTTTCTCGATTTAGTTTCTAAGCATGAAACTAGCGTTTATTTGTTATTTATGTACACAGGCCTGGTGACTGTGTGTGTGTATATATGTGTTTTGGTGGTGCTGGGGAATGTTCTAGAATATTCTTCAATAGGAGATCCAAATTTTGTGTCTTTGTGAGCCGCTCTGGTGTATACCATGGAGCCTTGAGAGCTACCTATATGGTTTTACAAAAGCAAAATACTGTGGATGCTGGAATCTGAAATAAAAACAGAAAATACTGGAAATCTCAGCGGGTCAGGCAGCATCGGTGGAGAGAAAAGCAGTTAACATTTCGGGTCAACGACCCACAGGTGCTGCCTGACCCGCTGAGATTTCCAGCATTTCTGTTTTTATGTGGTTTTACATCCATGTTATCATTAGTCTGCATCTGTCTCTAACAGATCTTGGTGTTTAGAATTTATCCACCAGTCAACAGCATTAAAAACAGCCTTCCCAAATTTCCAGGCCCATAAAATTCAAGCGTTGAAAACTAACCATTAAGCAGTTCAAGTACAAATAAGAACTGAGTTGCTCCGGTTGAGTGGTTATGGCTGGAGCTCTCAGTCCACAATATGGACATTCCTGTTCTACAACCCACTCAAATGGGCCCAAGTTTCCACACGATAAAAAACGGGCGCCCCTCCGAGCTGGGCGCCCATTTTACACGCCTAAAACGGCACCGGAAAAAAAACGAGCGATTCTGGAGCGCTTTGCAGCTCCTTGTCTGCTTGGCGCGGCGCCCAGGGGGGCGGAGCCTACACTCGTGCCGATTTTGTAAGTGGGAGGGGGCGGGTACTATTTAAATTAGTTTTTTTTCCTGCCGGCAACGCTGCGCGTGCGCGTTGAAGCGTTTGCGCATGCTCAGTGTGAAAAAAAACATTGGCACTCGGTAATTTTTGTAGTTCTTTGTAGCTGTTTAGTTTTTGAACATTTTTTAATAAAAGTACATTGCCATCAGCACTGAGGCTTCTTGTAGCAGTGAGAAGCCTCAAAGTTGAGGCAGCCGTTTCCCGACAACCTCCCCCTTTTGCTGTCGGGAAATGGCTCCTCAATTTCTGAGGCTTCCTGCAGCCTTCTCTCTTTCCCGCCAACCGTCTGGGACGGCTCCCTTCCCTCCCTCCCGCCCGCGTTCGGTCGGCTCCCTCCCCGCGTTCAGTCGGCTCCCATTCCCTCCCCCCCACCTCCACCCCGCGTTCGGTAACGGCTGCCTCGTTTTGTGAGGCTTGCTGCAGAATTCTTCCTGGCTGAAGCACTTTCACACAGGTAGGAAGATGGTTTATTTAATCTTTTCTTTGCTTATAAATGTTAATTCAGGTTGGGTTTATTTGTATAATATTTGTATAAGTATAAATAAGGATTTATTGTCGAATTTATGAGTTCCCTTCCCCCACCCCTCCCTCCCCCCCCACCTCGTTCTGGACGCCTAATTTGTAACCTGCGCCTGATTTTTTTAATGTGTAGAACAGGTTTTTTCAGTTCTACAAAAATCTTCACTTGCTCCATTCTACTTTAGTTTGGAGTACATTTTCACTGTGGAAACTTTCAAATCAGGCGTCAGTGGCCGGACACGCCCCCTTTTGAAGAAAAAATTCTGTTCTAAAGTAGAACTGCAGAAAAAAAAATTTGGAGAATTGCGATTTCTAAGATAGTCCGTTCTCCACCAATTGCTCCTAAAAATCAGGCGCAAATCATGTGTAAACTTGGGCCAATGTTCTCAAATTACTTGTGGCAAACCATATTGCAATTTCACATTACACACCTACAGTTGCTCATGTGCTGCATGTGTTCCCCCTTGCTAATTTTATATTCCAATATGGCATCATCATCATAAGAAGGAGATCCGGAAGGCTCAGGCCAAACATGTGTCCTTAAAGAAAAAGGTTGGGAAAAATAATTCTAGAGCCTCCTGGATGTTTCGGGACTTACAGGGGAGGATTAAGAAAAAAAGGGACACTTATGTCATATATCAACGGCTAAATACTATAGAATCTTTAGAGGAATATAGAAAGTTAAGAGGCAAAATTAAAAAGTATATTAGGAACGCTAAGAGAAAGCATGAGAAAATCTTGGCCAGTAAAATTAAGGAAAACTCGAAGATGTTCTTTAAATATATTAAGAGTAAGAGGGTAACTAAAGAAAGGGTAGGGCCTATTAGAGACCATGAGGGTAATCTTTGTGTGGAGGCGGAAGATGTTGGGAGGGTTCTTAACGAATACTTTGCATCTGTTTTCACAAAGGAAAGGGGCAATGCAGATACTGCTATAGAGGAAGAGTGTGATATTCTGGATGAAATAAATATAATAGAAACATAGAAACATAGAAAATAGGTGCAGGAGCAGGCCATTCAGCCCTTCTAGCCTGCACCGCCATTCAATGAGTTCATGGCTGAACATGAAACTTCAGTACCCCCTTCCTGCTTTCTCGCCATACCCCTTGATCCCCCGAGTAGTAAGGACTTCATCGAACTACCTTTTGAATATATTTAGTGAATTGGCCTCAACTACTTTCTGTGGTAAAGAATTCCACAGGTTCACCACTCTCTGGATGAAGAAGTTTCTCCTCATCTCGGTCCTAAATGGCTTACCCCTTATCCTTAGACTGTGACCCCTGGTTCTGGACTTCCCCAACATTGGGAACATTCTTCCTGCATCTAACCTGTCTAAACCCGTCAGAATTTTAAACGTTTCTATGAGGTCCCCTCTCATTCTTCTGAACTCCAGTGAATACAAGCCCAGTTGATCCAGTCTTTCTTGATAGGTCAGTCCCACCATCCCGGGAATCAGTCTGGTGAATCTTCACTGCACTCCCTCAATAGCAAGAATGTCCTTCCTCAAGTTAGGAGACCAAAACTGTACACAATACTCCAGGTGTGGCCTCACCAAGGCCCTGTACAATTGTAGCAACACCTCCCTGTCCCTGTACTCAAATCCCCTCGCTATGAAGGCCAACATGCCATTTGCTTTCTTAACTCCCTGCTGTACCTGCATGCCAACCTTCAATGACTGATGTACCATGACACCCAGGTCTCGTTGCACCTTCCCTTTTCCTAATCTGTCACCATTCAGATAATAGTCTGTCTCTCTGTTTTTACCACCAAAGTGGATAACCTCACATTTATCCACATTATACTTCATCTGCCATGCATTTGCCCACTCACCTAACCTATCCAAGTCACTCTGCAGCCTCATAGCATCCACCTCGCAGCTCACACTGCCAGTGTCATCCGCAAATTTGGAGATACTACATTTAATCCCCTCGTCTAAATCATTAATGTACAATGTAAAGAGCTGGGGCCCCAGCACAGAACCTTGTGGTACCCCACTAGTCACTGCCTGCCATTCTGAAAAGTACCCATTTACTCCTACTCTTTGCATCCTGTCTGACAACCAGTTCTCAATTCACGTCAGCACACTACCCCCAATCCCATGTGCTTTAACTTTGCACATTAATCTCTTGTGTGTGACCTTGTCGAAAGCCTTCTGAAAGTCCAAATACACCACATCAACTGGTTCTCCTTTGTCCACTTTACTGGAAACATCCTCAAAAAATTCCAGAAGATTTCCCTTTCACAAATCCATGCTGACTTGGACCCATCATGTCACCATTTTCCAAATGCGCTGCTATGACATCCTTAATAATTGATTCCATCATTTTACCCACTACTGAGGTCAGGCTGACCGGTCTATAATTCCCTGTTTTCTCTCTCCCTCCTTTTTAAAAAAAGTGGGGTTACATTGGCTACGCTCCACTCAATAGGAACTGATCCAGAGTCAATGGAATGTTGGAAACTGACTGTCAATGCATCCGCTATTTCCAACAGGCCCTGGGGATTTATCGGCCTTCAATCCCATCAATTTCCCCAACACAATTTCCCGACTAATAAAGATTTCCCTCAGTTCCTCCTCCTTACTAGACCCTCTGACCCCTTTTATATCCGGAAGGTTGTTTGTGTCCTCCTTAGTGAATACCGAACCAAAGTACTTGTTCAATTGGTCTGCTATTTCTTTGTTCCCCGTTATGACTTCCCCTGATTCTGACTGCAGGGGACCTACGTTTGTCTTTACTAACCTTTTTCTCTTTACATACCTATAGAAACTTTTGCAATCTGCCTTAATGTTCCCTGCAAGCTTCTTCTTGTACTCCATTTTCCCTGCCCTAATCAAACCCTTTGTCCTCCTCTGCTGAGTTCTAAATTTCTCCCAGTCCCCGGGTTCGCTGCTATTTCTGGCCAATTTGTATGCCACTTCCTTGGCTTTAATACTATCCCTGATTTCCCTAGATCGCCACGGTTGAGCCACCTTCCCTTTTTTATTTTTACGGAATGTACAATTGTTGTAATTCATCCATGCGGTCTCTAAATGTCTGCCATTGCCCATCCACAGTCAACCCCTTAAGTATCATTCGCCAATCTATCCTAGCCAATTCACGCCTCATACCTTCAAAGTTACCCTTCTTTAAGTTCTGGACCATGGTCTCTGAATTAACTGTTTCATTCTCCATCCTAATGCAGAATTCCACCATATTATGGTCACACTTCCCCAAGGGGCCTCGCCCAATGAGATTGCTAATTAATCCTCTCTCATTACACAACACCCAGTCTAAGATGGCCTGCCCCCCAGTTGGTTCCTCGACATATTGGTCTAGAAAACCATCCCTTATGCACTCCAGGAAATCCTCCTCCACCGTATTGCTTCCAGTTTGGCTAGCCCAATCTATGTGCATATTAAAGTCACCCATTATAACTGCTGCACCTTTATTGCATGCACCCCTAATTTCCTGTTTGATGCCCTCCCCAACATTACTACTACTGTTTGGAGGTCTGTACACAACTCCCACTAACGTTTTTTGCCCTTTGGTGTTCTGCAGCTCTACCCATATAGATTCCACATCATCCAAGCTAATGTCTTTCCTAACTATTGCATTAATCTCCTCTTTAACCAGCAATGCAACCCCACCTCCTTTTCCTTTTATTCTATCCTTCCTGAATGTTGAATACCCCTGGATGTTGAGTTCCCAGCCCTGATCATCCTGTAGCCACGTCTCCGTAATCCCAATCACATCATATTTGGAGGAACTATTCAGCGGTTTAGCAGCTTTGAAAGTAGATGATTCCCCGGGCCCGGATGAAATGTATCCCAGGTTGTTGAGCGAAGTAAAAGAGAAAATAGAAGAGGCCTTGACCATCATTTTCCAGTCCTCTTTGGATCTGGGCATGGTGTCGGAGGATTGGAGGACTGCTAATGTAATACTCTTGTTTAAGAAGGGAGAAAGGGATAGGCTGAGTAATTACAGGCCTGTCAGCCAAACCTCAATGGTGGGAAAATTATTGGAAAAAGTCCTGAAAGACATGATAAATCTGCAATTGGAAAGGCAAGGATTAATTGGACAGTCAGCACGGATTTGTTAAGGGAAGATCGTGTCTGACTAACCTGATTGAATTTTTCGAGGAGGTAACCAAGAGGGTCGATGAGGGTAGTGCGTACAATGTAGTATATATGGACTTTAGCAAAGCTTTTAATAAGGTCCTACATGGTAGACTGGTCATGAAGGTTAAAGCCCATGGCATACAGGGCAAAATGTCAAGTTGGATCCAAAATTGACTTGGAGGTAGGAAGCAAAGGGTAATGATTGATGTTTTTGTAACTGGAAGGATGTTAGTGAGGTTCCGCAGGGCTCAGTACTGGGTCCATTGCTTTTTGTGGTATATATCAACGGTTTAGATTTGAATATAGGGAGCACGATTAAGAAGTTTGCAGACGACACTAAAATTGGCTGTGTGGTTAATAATGAAGAGGAAAGTCATGGGCTGCAGGAGGATATCAACCTACTGGTCAGGTGGGCAGAGCAGTGGCAAATGGAATTTAATTCAGAGAAGTGTGAGGGTTAATAAGGAAAGGGTAAACACATTAAGCGGTAGGCCACTTAATAGTGTAGAGGAACAAAGGGACTTTGAAGTGCTTGTCCACAGATCCCTGAAAGTAGCAGGCCAGGTGGACTAGGTGGTTAAGAAGGCATACGGAATGCTTGCTTTTATTAGCAGGGGCATAGAATATAAAAGCAAGGAGGTTATGCTTAAATTGTATAAGACTTTAGTTAGGCCACAGCTAGAATATTGCATGCAGTTCTGGTCGTCGTATTATAGGAAGGACGTGATTGCACTGGAGAGGGTGAGAGGAGATTTACTCTGATGCTGCCTGGAATGGAGAATCTTAGTTATGAGGACAGATTGGATAGGCTGGGTTTGTTCTCACTGGAACAGAGGAGGTTGAGAGGAGACTTCATTGAGGTGTACAAAATATTGAGGGGCCTGGACATAGTGGATAGTAAGTGTCTATTTCCATTGGTGGAGGGGTTTACTACGAGGGGGCTAGTTTCGATCGCCTGGATGGGTTGGAGAGGAATTTTCCCAGATTTTTCTCCCTAAATTGGCCTGGGCTTTTAATCTGGTTTTTGCCTCTCCCAGGAGATCACATGGCTCCGGTTGGGGTGGAGTATAGAATGTTTTAGTATAAGGGGTGTCGCAGTTGTGGTGAGGCGGATTGGTTGGGCTGGGTGCTCTTTGCCTTTCCGTCATTGTTCATAGGTTTATATGTAACCTTTAGGGCTGCTGACCAAGGGCCATGCAGCTCTTTGTTGGCCGGTGTGGACACGATGGGCCGGAATGGCCTCCTCCTGCGCTGTAAATTTCTATGTTTCTATGATTCATCGTAGGCGGTCCCTCGGAATTGAGGAAGACTTGCTTCCACTCCTGAAGTGAGTTATTTGGTGGCTTAACAATCCAATACGAGAGCCACAAACTCTGTCACAGGTGGGACAGATAGTTGTTGAGGGAAGGGATGGGTGGGACTGGTTTGCCGCACACTCATTCCGCTGCATGCGCTTGATTTCTGCATGCTCTCGATGTTGAGACTCGAGGTGCTCAGCGCTCTCTCAGAAGCACTTCCTCCACTTCGGGCAGTTTTGGGTCAGGTGTCAATGGGATGTCACACTTTATCAGGGGGCCTTTGAGGGTGTCCTTGTAGCATTTCTGCTACCCACCTTTGGTTCATTTGCCATGAAGGAGCTCCGCACAAAACACTTGCTTTGGGAGTCTCGTGTCTGGCATGCGAACTATGTGGCCTGCCCAGCGGAGCTGATCAAGTGTGGTCAGTGCTTCAATGCTGGGATGTTAGCCTGGACGAGGATGCTGATGTTGGTGCGCCTGTTCTCCCAGGAGATTTGTCGGATCTTGTGGCATCACTTTCCTATTGAAGCCTTTTCCTGGGACAGAGGCCTATTATCTGTGGAGAACACTAGTGTCAATGTATGGTTGTAGACTACAATAGATTCTGCTTAGCTGTAGGCAAAAATAAGTGAAGGAGACAGAATCATGATTCAAACTTTTAATAATGCAAACACTGCAATGTGACAGTTTAAACTTGTGTTTTAGCCAGAGTTGCTAATTGATGAGATTAAGCTGTTTGTTTAATATTAGAAGTAAATGAGCTTTGCCAGTTCTGTGCATCTGAGTGCCTGTGCCATGATGCAAACACGCAGAGGCACAGAACTAACTGCATGTTTAGCAGACCTGAAGAGTAGTTGGCTAATGTAATCGCAGGTCATAATACCTACCAATTGCAAACTGATTGATGGGTGCTAAGCCTGGCTCTTGAGTTCCTGCAATGTGGTGATCACCATTCAAAGTTGGGGCAAAGTAGACTTGGGCTTACAATTTAGGCTGACAGTACTGAGGGAGTGCTGCACTTTTGGAGGTGCTGTCTTCCGGATCGTTAAACCGAGGTCCTATCTGCCCCCTCAGGTGGCACTATGCGAAGAAAAAAAGAAAGACGTGCATTTATATAACATCTTTCATGGTGTCCAGACATCCAAAAGTGCACTTTTGAAGTGTAGTCACTGTTGTAATATAGGAATTGAGGCAGTCAATTTGTGTAGAGCAAGCTCCCACAAACAGCAATGTGCTAAAGACCAGATAATTTCTTTGTTAGTGATGTTTATTGAGGAATAAATATTGGTCAGGGCACTGGGTGAACTTGCCTGATCTTTGAATAGTGCCATGGGATCTTTTGCATTCACTTGAGAGGGTAGGTGGGGCCTCAGTTTAATGTCTCATCTGAAATACTGCACCCTCCAACTCAGTACTGAGGTATCAGCTTGGATTATGTGGTCAAGTTTCTGGAGTGCGACTCGAAACCACAACCTTCTGATTCACTGAGCCATGGCTGACACCTATAGATAACCTGGCCAATATTCATCTCTCACCCAACACCACCAAAAGCAGATTATCTCTCATTACTGTTTATGAAAGTTTGCTGTGTAACTTGGCTGCTGCATTTACAACAGTGACTACAGAACTGTGGAACACTTTGGGCATTGAGGTGGTGAAATGTAAGTTAATTTGTTAATTCACAAAATGGACAGGTAAAGATTATTGAGTATGTCCTCGCTGCCATGCTCCATCTCACAGTCGACAAGCTTCCCGCTGGAGTGGAACTAAACTACAGAACTAGTGGGAACCTGTTCAACCTTCGCCATCTCCAGGCCAGGTCCAAGACCACCCCAACCTCTGTCGTCAAGCTACAGTACATGGGTGACGCCTGCGTCTGCTCGCACAGAGGCTGAACTCCAGGACATAGTCAACATATTTACTGAGGCGTACGAAAGCATGGGGCTTACACTAAATATCAGTAAGACAAAGGTCCTCCACCAGCCTGTCCTTGTCACACAGCACTACCCCTCAGTCATCAAGATCCACAGCACGACCTTGGACAACGTGGGCCACTTCCCTTATCTCGGGAGCCTCCTATCAACAAGAGCAGGCATTGACGACGAGACCCAACGCTGCCAGTGCAGCCTTCGGCCACCTGAGGAAAAGAGTATTTAAAGACCAGCCCCTCAAAACTGTCACCAAGCTCATGGTCTACAGGGCTGTAGTAATACCCGTCCTCCTGTATGGCTCAGAAACATTGATCATGTACAGTAGACATCAAGTCGCTGGAGAAATAGCACCAACAATGTCTCCGCAAGATCCTACAAATCCCCTGGGAGGACAGACGCACCAACGTTAGCATCCTCGACCAGGTCAACATCCCCAACATTGACGCACTGACCACACTTGATCAGCTCCGCTGGGCAGGCCACATAGTTCGCATGCCAGACACAACACTCCCAAAGCAAGCGCTCTACTCAGAACTCCTTCACGGTAAACGAGCCAAAGTTGGGCAGCGGAAACATTACGAGGACATCTCTCAAAGCCTCCCTGATAAAATGCAATATCCCCACTGACACCTGAGAGTCCCTGGCCAAAGACCGCCCTAAGTGGAGGAAGTGCATCCAGGAGGGCGCTGTACACCTCGAGTCTCGTCACCAAGAGCATGCAGAAATCAAGGGCAGGCTGCGGAATGAGCATGCGGCAAACCAGTCCCACCCACCCCTTCCCTCAACGACTGTCTGTCCCACCTGTGACGGGGACTGTGGCTCTCGTATTGGACTGTTCAGTCACCTAAAAACTCATGTTAAGGGTGGAAGCAAGTCTTCCAAAATTCCGAGGGACTGCCTATGATGATGATTAAGGCATGGTGTAACTACTGTACTTCATCCCCACCTGCACTCTCTTGTAGGCCAAAAGTGTAAGCCAATTTAGGGAAAAAAATTGGAATATTCCAACACATCTACCTTATATATGCAGTTATGTGGTCACCTTCAGGAACTCACCCAGCCCCCTCTTGAATGCTTACAGCGAATTCACTCCACATGCTAGGAACTTGTTCCAGAAGTAAACCACTCTCTACGAAAACAGGTTTTCTTTTATTTAAAAAAAAAAGGAAGACTTGCATTTATACAGCACCTTTCATGACCTCAGGATGTGCCAAAGCGCTTTACAGCCAAATAAATACCGTTTTTGAAGTGTAATCACTAATGTAAGAAATGTGGCAGCCAATTGTACTCAGCAAGTTCCCACAAACAGTAATGTGATGTTTTTAGTGATATTGATTGAGGTATAAATATTGACCAGGGCACTGGGGATAACTCCCCCGATCATCTTAAAAATTGTGCCCTGGGATCCTTTACATTGGTTTAATGTCTCATTTGAAAGACTGCACCTCCGACAGTGCAGCAGTCCAGTCCCTCAGTACTGCCCTGGAGTACCAGCCTAGGTTTTTGTACTCCAGTCTCTGAAGTGGGACTTCAACCCACAATCTTTTGATTCAGCTGAGAGCGCTACCAACTGAGCCATGTTTGACACTAGGTACATTCTAACATGTCTCTTCTTCTTGGGCAGTCCTTCGGAGTGAGGATGACTTGCTTCCAAGTAACCTAGTACTTGCTTACATAACTTCTACTTTGCCCCCATGTCCTCTCTAACAAGTCTAGTTTGAATAGCCTATCCACATGGTCCTTTCATTATTTTAAATTTAGCTGTCCAAGAGGGAGAAAGTAGCTATTGCACCTGGGTAGATGGTTTGGCTGTACAATTCCTGATTTGTGCATTTCTCTCGATGGATTCAGCATATTTACACCCGAGTTAAGAAAACTTCTGTCAATGGTATAATTTTCCTACTGTCGGTGTGTCATGGATTAAATCAATCCGCCTAGACAGCTAATAAATGTACTTTGTTGGATTATTGACCAGCCGGCTAAGAAGTTGAAATCCTGACCTGGCATTTGATGGTGCCTGTGTGCCTTCACCAGAGCACATTCTACTTGCTGCAAGATGGTAGCACTACATAATGAGGAATGTGGTATTTGCCTGTCTGTCAATTAGACCTTTGACAACTACCAGTCTTTTAATGTGTAATAAACTTCGCATTAAACACGAGGTGTTGATGGGCATTATTACTTCCACATTTGGGACTGCACAGTAATGCAAATGCTAGCAATACACAGCAAGTTGCTCAATTTTTGAAAGCAACAGGTTAACCTTTTGTTAGAATGAGGTACTTTTGCTAGTTACTGACATTGCAATGAGGAATATTTAGAACAACAACTTGCATTTATATTTAATCGTCTTTAAATTAGAAAAACATGCCACGACACTTCAAGCTATAGCATTTCTGCTCAAATAAAAACATTTATTGTCTTTTTTTGTTGACTTTTTTCCAAACAATATGTTTGGTGAAGGCTTTAATTCATTACTGTGCTTAAGATTATTTTTTTCTTGCATAATAGATTTTCAAGCTGCAGTCCTGGAACCCTGTGGATCCACGATATCAGATCGTGATCAGTCTATCTGAGTTCTGCAATTCTGTTACAAAAGCAAAATACTGCGGATGCTGAAATCTCAGCAGGTCAGACAGCATCTGTGGAGAGAAAACAGAGTTAACGTTTTGGGTCGATGACACTTCGTCAGAACTGGAGAGTGTTCGGAAAAAACAGATTCTTAAGCACTGAAAGGGGGAGGGGAAGAAAGAACAAAAGGGAAGGTCTGTGATAGGTTGGAAGACGGGAGAGATTAGAGAGACCTCCCTCTGAACTAGTAGCACTCCGCTCGCTCAGATCCAACCCCAACCTTGTCATCGAACCTATTGATAAGGATGGCACTGTTTGACGTACCGACCTCTACCTTGCAGAGGCTGATCGCCAACTCTCTGATACCTCCTCCTACCTCCCCCTGGACCACGACCCCATTACTGAACATCAAACCATCATTTCCCAGACCGTCACTGACCTCATCTCATCTCTGGAGATCTTCCCTCCACAGCCACCAACCTCATAGTTCCCCAACCCCACACAGCCCGCTTCTACCTTCTTCCCAAGATCCACAAACAGGATTGCCCCGGTAGACCTATCGTTTCAGCCTGTTCTTGCCCCACAGAACTTATTTCTTCCTGTCTCGACTTTTTTTTTCTCCCATTGTCCACAGTCTTCCCATCTACATACGCGACTCCTCCGACGCCCTCCGTCACTAACAGTTTCCAGTTTCCCGGCCCCAACCGTTTCCTTTTCACTGGACGTCCAATCCCTCTACACTTCCATCCCCCACCAGGATGGCCTGAGGGCGCTCCGCTTCTTCCTTGAGCAGAGGCCAAACCAGTCCCTATCTACCACCACCCTCCTCCGCCTGGCTGAACTTGTTCTCACATTGAACAACTTAGAAACATAGAAACATAGAAAATAGGTGCAGGAGTAGGCCATTCGGCCCTTCTAGCCTGCACCGCCATTCAATGAGTTCATGGCTGAACATTCAACTTCAGTACCCCATTCCTGCTTTCTCGCCATACCCCTTGATCCCCCTAGCAGTAAGGACCTCATCTAACTCCTTTTTGAATATATTTAGTGAATTGGCCTCAACAACTTTCTGTGGTAGAGAATTCCACAGGTTCACCACTCTCTGGGTGAAGAAGTTCCTCCGCATCTCAGTCCTAAATGGCTTACCCCTTATCCTTAGACTGTGACCCCTGGTTCTGGACTTCCCCAACATTGGGAACATTCTTCCTGCATCTAACCTGTCTAACCCCGTCAGAATTTTATATGTTTCTATGAGGTCCCCTCTCATTCTTCTGAACTCCAGTGAATACAAGCCCAGTTGATCCAGTCTTTCTTGATAGGTCAGTCCCGCCATCCCGGGAATCAGTCTGGTGAACCTTCGCTGCACTCCCTCAATAGCAAGAATGTCCTTCCTCAGGTTAGGAGACCAAAACTGTACACAATACTCCAGGTGTGGCCTCACCAAGGCCCTGTACAACTGTAGCAACACCTCCCTGCCCCTGTATTCAAATCCCCTCGCTATGAAGGCCAACATGCCATTTGCTTTCTTAACCGCCTGCTGTACCTGCATGCCAACCTTCAATGACTGATGTACCATGACACCCAGGTCTCTTTGCACCTCCCCTTTTCCTAATCTGTCACCATTCAGATAATAGTCTGTCTCTCTGTTTTTACCACCAAAGTGGATAACCTCACATTTATCCACATTATACTTCATCTGCCATGCATTTGCCCACTCACCTAACCTATCCAAGTTGCTCTGCAGCCTCACAGCATCCTCCTCGCAGCTCACACTGCCACCCAACTTAGTGTCATCCGCAAATTTGGAGATACTACATTTAATCCCCTCATCTAAATCATTAATGTACAGTGTAAACAGCTGGGGCCCCAGCACAGAACCTTGCGGTACCCCACTAGTCACTGCCTGCCATTCTGAAAAGTCCCCATTTACTCCTACTCTTTGCTTCCTGTCTGACAACCAGTTCTCAATCCATGTCAGTACACTACCCCCAATCCCATGTGCTCTAACTTTGCACATCAATCTCTTGTGTGGGACCTTGTCGAACGCCTTCTGAAAGTCCAAATATACCACATCAACTGGTTCTCCCTTATCCACTCTACTGGAAACATCCTCAAAAAATTCCAGAAGATTTGTCAAGCATGATTTCCCTTTCACAAATCCATGCTGACTTGGACCTATCATGTCACCTCTTTCCAAATGCACTGCTATGACATCCTTAATAATTGATTCCATCATTTTACCCACTACCGATGTCAGGCTGACCGGTCTATAATTCCCTGTTTTCTCTCTCCCTCCTTTTTTAAAAAGTGGGGTTACATTGGCTACCCTCCACTCCATAGGAACTGATCCAGAGTCAATGGAGTGTTGGAAAATGACTGTCAACGCATCCACTATTTCCAAGGCCACCTCCTTAAGTACTCTGGGATGCAGTCCATCAGGCCCTGGGGATTTATCGGGTTTCAATCCCATCAATTTCCCCAACACTTCTCCTTTAACTCCACTCACTTCCTCCAAATTAAAGGTGTTGCTATGGGAACCCGCATGGGTCCTAGCTATACCTGCCTTTTTGTGGGATATGTGGAACATTCTTTGTTTCAGTCCTCTCCCTCACCTCTTTTTCCGGTACCTTGATGACTTTATCGGTGCTGTTTCCTGCTCTCGCCCTGAACTTGAAAATTTCATTCACTTTGCATCCAATTTCCACTCTTCCCTCACCTTCACGTGGTCCATCTCCAACTCTTCCCTTCCTCGACTTCTCCGTCTCCATCTCTGGGGATAGGTTTTCGACCAATATCCACTCATCATCATAGGCAGTCCCTCAAAATCGAGGAAAACTTGCTTCCACTCTATTTAAAAAAAAAGAGTTCTCAGGTGACTGTATATCTAGTACAGGAATTACAGTCTCTGTCACAGGTGGGGCAGACAGTGGTTGAAGGAAGGGGTGGGTGGATAGTCTGATTTTCCGCACGCTCCTTCCGTTGTCTGCGTTTGGTTTCTGCATGCTCTCGGTGACTAGACTCTAGGTGCTCAGTGCCCTCTCGGGTGCTCTTCCTCCACTTAGGGCGGTCTTGGGCCAGGGATTCCCAGGTGCCGGTTGGGATGTTGCACTTTATCAAGGAGGCTTTGAGGGTGTCCTTGAAACATTTCCTCTGCCCACCTGGGGATCGCTTGCTATGTAGGAGTTCCGAGTAGAGCGCTTGCTTTGGGAGTCTCGTGTCGGGCATGCGGACGACGTGGTCCGCCCAACGGAGCCCACAGCTACCTGGACTACACTTCCTCCCACTCCACATCCTGTAAGGACTCTCTTCGATCCCAGTTTCTCCGTCTCCGTCACATCTGCTCTGACGACGCCACCTTTCACACTTGTGCCTCTGACATGACTTCCTTTTTCCTCAATAGAGGATTTCCCTCCGCCATGGTTAACATGGCCCTCGACCGTGTCCGTTTTATTTCCCGCACCTCTGCTCTTGCCCCTTCCCCTCCCTCTCCGAACCATGACAGGGTTCCCCTTGTCCTCACCTTTCACCCCACCAGCCCCCACGTTCAACGGAGCATCCTCCGCCATGTCTGCCACCTCCAGCATGATTCCACCACCAATCACATCTCCCCCTCCCTCTGTGACAACCTCGTCCATTCCGCAGTCACCCCCAGCAGCCCTCCCCTTTCCATGGCACCTTTCTGTGCAAACGCAGGAGATGCAACACCTGCCCTTTTACCTCCTCTCTTCCCACTATCCAGGGCCGCAAATACTCCTTCCAGCGACAGCGATTTACTTTTGTACTACTTTCAATTATAGTATACTGTATTCACTGCTCAGAATGTGATCGCCGACATTGGGGAGATCAAGCGCAGATTGGGTGACCCACTTTGCAGAGCACCTCCGTTCAGTCTGCAAACGTGACCCTGAACTTCTGGTCACCTGTCACTTTAATTCTCCACTCCATTCCCATTCTGACCTCTCCGTTCTCGGTTTCCTACACTGTTCCAACGAAGCTCTCACCGCAAGCTCGAGGAACAGCACCTCATCTTTCATTTAGGCACTTTACAGTCTTCTGGACTCAACATCGAGTTCAAAAATTTTAGAGCGTAACCGCTCCCAATTTTTGGCTCCCTTTCCCCCCCCGCCCCCCTCCCCATCCCCCTCAGAGCCTGTTTCTTTTTCTCCTTGTCTCCAATAGCAGTTGGTCATTATC
>NW_027251573.1:0-42365 GCF_044704955.1 Pristiophorus japonicus
CCTCACACACACTCTCTCCCTCACACACACACTCTCCCTCACACACACACAATCTCCCTCACACACACTCTCTCCCTCACACACACTCTCTCCCTCACACACACACTCTCCCTCACACACACACTCTGCCTCACAAACACTCTCTCCCTCACACACACTCTCCCTCACACACACACTCTCCCTCACACACACACTCTCCTTCACACACACACACTCTGCCTCACACACACACTCTCCCTCACACACACACACTCTCTCCCTCACACACACTCTCTCCCTCACACACAAACTCTGCCTCACACACTCACTCTCCCTCACACACACACTCTCCCTCACACACACGCTCTCCCTCACACACAAACACACACGCTCTCCCTCACACACAAACTCTCCCTCACACACACACTCTCCCTCACACATACACTCTCCCTCACACACACACTCTGCCATACACACACGCTCTCCCTCACACACACACTCTCCCTCACACACACACTCTCCCTCAGACACACACTCTCCCTCACACACACACTCTGCCATACACACACGCTCTCCCTCACACACACACTCTCCCTCACACACACACTCTCCCTCAGACACACACTCTCCCTCACACACACTCTCTCCCTCACACACACACTCTCCCTCACACACACACTCTCCCTCACACACACACTCTGCCTCACACACACTCTCTCCCTCACACACGCACTCTCCCTCACACACGCACTCTGCCTCACACACACACTCTGCCTCACACACACACTCTCCCTCACACACACACTCTGCCTCACACACACTCTCTCCCTCACACACACACTCTCCCTCACACACACTCTCCCTCACACACACACTCTCCCTCACACACACTCTCTCCCTCACACACACACTCTCCCTCACACACACACTCTCCCTCACACACACACTCTCCCTCACACACACTCTCTCCCTCACACACACACTCTCCCTCACACACACACTCTCCCTCACACACAAACTCTGCCTCACACACATACTCTGCCTCACACACACACTCTCCCTCACACACACACTCTCCCTCACACACACACACTCCCTCACACACGCTCTCTCCCTCACACACACACTCTCCCTCACACACACTCTCTCCCTCACACACACACTCTCCCTCACACACACACATTCTCCCTCACACACACACTCTGCCTCACACACACACTCTCCCTCACACACACACTCTCCCTCACACACACACAATCTCCCTCACACACACTCTCTCCCTCACACACACACTCTCCCTCACACACACACTCTCCCTCACACACACACTCTCCCTCACACACACACTCTGCCTCACAAACACTCTCTCCCTCACACACACACTCTCCCTCACACACACACTCTCCCTCACACACACACTCTCCCTCACACACACACACTCTGCCTCACACACACACTCTCCCTCACACACACTCTCTCCCTCACACACACACTCTCCCTCACACACAATCTCTGCCTCACACACTCACTCTCCCTCACACACTCACTCTCCCTCACACACACGCTCTCCCTCACACACACACACACACGCTCTCCCTCACACACAAACTCTCCCTCACACACACACTCTCCCTCACACACACACTCTCCCTCACACACACACTCTGCCATACACACACGCTCTCCCTCACACACACACTCTCCCTCACACACACACTCTCCCTCAGACACACACTCTCCCTCACACACACGCTCTCCCTCACACACACACTCTGCCTCACACACACACTCTGCCTCACACACACGCTCTCCCTCACACACACGCTCTCCCTCACACACACACTCTCCCTCACACACACACTCTCCCTCACACACACACTCTCCCTCAGACACACACTCTCCCTCAGACACACACTCTCCCTCACAAACAAACTCTGCTTCACACACACACTCTCCCTCACACACACACTCTCCCTGACACACACACTCTCCCTCACACACACACTCTCCCTCACACACACGCTCTCCCTCACACACACACTCTCCCTCACACAGACACTCTCCCTCACACACACACTCTGCCTCACACAGACACTCTCCCTCACACACACACTCTGCCTCACACACACACTCTCGCTCACACACACACTCTCCCTCACACACACACTCTCCCTCACACACACATTCTCCCTCACACACACACTCTCCCTCACACACAAACTCTGCCTCACACACACACTCTCCCTCACACACACACACTCTCCCTCACACACACACTCTGTCCCTCACACACACACACTCCCTCACACACACACTCTCCCTCACACACACACTCTCCCTCACACACACACTCTCCCTCACACACACGCTCTCCCTCACACGCTTTCCCTCACACACACTCTCTCCCTCACACACAAACTCTGCCTCACACACACACTCTCCCTCACACACACACACTCTCCCTCACACACACACTCTCTCCCTCACACACACACACACTCCCTCACACACACACTCTCCCTCACACACACACTCTCCCTCACACACACACTCTCCCTCACACACACACTCTGCCTCACACAGACACTCTCCCTCACACACACACTCTGCCTCACACACACACTCTCGCTCACACACACACTCTCCCTCACACACACACTCTCCCTCACACACACATTCTCCCTCACACACACACTCTCCCTCACACACAAACTCTGCCTCACACACACACTCTCCCTCACACACACACACTCTCCCTCACACACACACTCTCTCCCTCACACACACACGCTCCCTCACACACACACTCTGCCTCACACACACACTCTGCCTCACACGCTCTCCCTCACACACACTCTCCCTCACACACTCTCCCTCACACACACACTCTCCCTCACACACACACTCTCCCTCACACACACACTCTCCCTCACACACACGCTCTCCCTCACACACACACTCTCCCTCACACACATGCTCTCCCTCACACACACACTCTGCCTCACACACACACTCTGCCTCACACACACACTCTCCCTCACACACACACTCTCCCTCACACACACTCTCTCCCTCACACACACACTCTCCCTCACACACACACTCTGCCTCACACACACACTCTGCCTCACACACACACTCTCCCTCACACACAATCTCTCCCTCACACACACACTCTCCCTCACACACACTCTCTCCCTCACACACACACTCTCCCTCACACACACACTCTCCCTCACACACACTCTCTCCCTCACACACACACTCTCCCTCACACACACACTCTGCCTCACACACACACTCTGCCTCACACACACACTCTCCCTCACACACAATCTCTCCCTCACACACACACTCTCCCTCACACACACTCTCTCCCTCACACACACACTCTCCCTCACACACACACTCTGCCTCACACACACACTCTGCCTCACACACACACTCTCCCTCACACACAATCTCTCCCTCACACACACACTCTCCCTCACACACACTCTCTCCCTCACACACACACTCTCCCTCACACACACTCTCTGCCTCACACACACACTCTCCCTCACACACACACTCTCCCTCACACACACACTCTCCCTCACACACACACTCTCCCTCACACACACACTCTCCCTCACACACACACTCTCCCTCACACACACACTCTCCCTCACACACACACTCTCCCTCACACACACTCTCTCCCTCACACACACACTCTGCCTCACACACACTCTCTCCCTCACACACACACTCTCCCTCACACACACTCTCTCCCTCACACACACATTCTGCCTCACACACACACTCTCCCTCACACACACACTCTCCCTCACACACACTCTCTCCCTCACACACACACTCTCCCTCACACACACTCTCTGCCTCACACACACACTCTCCCTCACACACACACTCTGCCTCACACACACACTCTCCCTCACACACACACTCTGCCTCACACACAAACTCTGCCTCACACACACACTCTCCCTCACACACAAACTCTGCCTCACACACACACTCTCCCTCACACACACACTCTCCCTCACACACACACTCTCCCTCACACACACACTCTGCCTCACACACACACTCTGCCTCACACACACTCTCTCCCTCACACACACACTCTCCCTCACACACACACTCTCCCTCACACACACACTCTCCCTCACACACACACTCACCCTCACACACACACTCTGCCTCACACACACACTCTCCCTCACACACACACTCTCCCTCACACACACACTCTGCCTCACACACACACTCTCCCTCACACACACTCTCTCCCTCACACACACACTCTCCCTCACACACACTCTCTCCCTCACACACACACACTCCCTCACACACACACTCTGCCTCACACACACACTCTGCCTCACACACACTCTGTCCCTCACACACACACTCACACACACACTCTGCCTCACACACACTCTCTCCCTCACACACACACTCACCCTCACACACACACACTCCCTCAAACACACTCTCTCCCTCACACACACTCTCTCCCTCACACACACTCTCTCCCTCACACACACTCTCTCCCTCACACACACACTCTCTCTCACACACACACTCTCCCTCACACACACTCTCCCTCACACACACACTCTCCCTCACACACACACTCTGCCTCACACACACACACTCCCTCACACACACACTCTCCCTCACACACACTCTCCCTCACACACACACTCTGCCTCACACACACGCTCTCCCTCACACACACGCTCTCCCTCACACACACACTCTCCCTCACACACACACTCTCCCTCACACACACACTCTCCCTCACACACAAACTCTGCCTCACACACACACTCTGCCTCACACATACACTCTCCCTCACACACACGCTCTCCCTCACACACACACTCTCCCTCACACACACTCTGCCTCACACACACACTCTCCCTCACAAACACACTCTCCCTCACACACACACTCTGCCTCACACACACTCTCTCCCTCACACACGCTCTCCCTCACACACATGCTCTCCCTCACACACATGCTCTCCCTCACACACACACTCTGCCTCACACACACACTCTGCCTCACACATACACTCTCCCTCACACACACGCTCTCCCTCACACACACACTCTCCCTCACACACACTCTGCCTCACACACACACTCTGCCTCACACACACTCTCTCCCTCACACACACTCTCTCCCTCACACACACTCTCTCCCTCACACACACACTCTCCCTCACACACACTCTCTCCCTCACACACACGCTCTCCCTCACACACACACTCTCCCTCACACACAAACTCTGCCTCACACACACACTCTCCCTCAGACACACACTCTCCCTCACACACACGCTCTCCCTCACACACACACTCTGCCTCACACACACACTCTCCCTCACACACAAACTCTGCCTCACACACACACTCTGCCTCACACACACACTCTCCCTCACACACACACTCTGCCTCACACACACACTCTCCCTCACACACACTCTCTCCCTCACACACACACTCTCCCTCACACACACACTCTCCCTCACACACACACTCTCCCACACACACACACTCTCCCTCACACACACACTCTCCCTCACACACACACTCTCCCTCACACACACACTCTCCCTCACACACACACTCTCCCTCACACACACACTCTCCCTCACACACACACTCTGCCTCACACACACACTCTGCCTCACACACACACTCTCCCTCACACACACACTCTCCCTCACACACACTCTCTCCCTCACACACACACTCTGCCTCACACACACACTCTCCCTCACACACACGCTCTCCCTCTCACACACGCTCTCCCTCACACACACACTCTCCCTCACACACACACTCTCCCTCACACACACACTCTCCCTCACACACACACTCTCCCTCACACACACACTCTCCCTCACACACACACTCTACCTCACACACACGCTCTCCCTCACACACACGCTCTCCTTCAAACACACTCTCTCCCTCACACACACGCTCTCCCTCACACACACGCTCTCCTTCAAACACACTCTTTCCCTCACACACACACTCTCCCTCACACACACACTCTCCCTCAAACACACTCTCTCCCTCACACACACACTCTCCCTCACACACACACTCTCCCTCACACACACACGCTCTCCCTCACACACACACTCTGCCTCACACACACACTCTCCCTCACACACACACTCTCCCTCACACACACACTCTCCCTCACACACACACTCTCCCTCACACACACTCTCTCCCTCACACACACAATCTCCCTCACACACACACTCTGCCTCACACACACTCTCTCCCTCACACACACACTCTCCCTCACACACACTCTCTCCCTCACACACACACTCTCCCTCACACACACTCTCTCCCTCACACACACACTCTCCCTCACACACACACACTCCCTCACACACACACTCTCCCTCACACACACACTCTCCCTCACACACACGCTCTCCGTCACACACACACTCTCCCTCACACACAAACTCTGCCTCACACACACACTCTCCCTCACACACACACTCTCCCTCACACACACACTCTGCCTCACACACACGCTCTCCCTCACACACACACTCTCCCTCACACACACTCTCTCCCTCACACACACACTCTCCCTCACACACACTCTCTCCCTCACACACACACTCTCCCTCACACACACACACTCCCTCACACACACACTCTGCCTCACACACACGCTCTCCCTCACACACACACTCTCCCTCACACACACACACTCCCTCACACACACACACTGCCTCACACACACTCTCTCCCTCACACACACGCTCTCCCTCACACACACGCTCTCCCTCACACACACACTCTGCCTCACACACACACTCTCCCTCACACACACTTTGCCTCACACACACACTCTCCCTCACACACACACTCTCCCTCACACACACTCTCTCCCTCACACACACACTCTCCCTCACACACACGCTCTGCCTCACACACACGCTCTCCCTCACACACACGCTCTCCCTCACACACACACTCTCCGTCACACACACACTCTGCCTCACACACACTCTCTCCCTTACACACACGCTCTCCCTCACACACACACTCTCCCTCACACACACTTTGCCTCACACACACACTCTCCCTCACACACACACTCTCCCTCACACACACTCTCTGCCTCACACACACACTCTCCCTCACACACACACTCTCCCTCACACACACACTCTCCCTCACACACACTCTCTCCCTCACACACACACTCTCCGTCACACACACACTCTGCCTCACACACACACTCTCCCTCACACACACGCTCTCCCTCACACACACACTCTCCCTCACACACACACTCTCCCTCACACACACACTCAGCCTCACACACACGCTCTCCCTCACACACACACTCAGCCTCACACACACGCTCTCCCTCACACACACACTCTCCCTCACACACACACTCTCCCTCACACACACTTTGCCTCACACACACACTCTCCCTCACACACACGCTCTCCCTCACACACACACTCTCCCTCACACACACACTCTCCCTCACACACACACTCTGCCTCACACACACACTCTCCCTCACACACACACTCTCCCTCACACACACACTCTGCCTCACACACACACTCTCCCTCACACACACACTCTGCCTCACACACACACTCTCCCTCACACACACACTCTCCCTCACACACACACTCTCCCTCACACACACACTCTGCCTCACACACACACTCTGTCTCACACACACACTCTGCCTCACACACACACTCTCCCTCACACACACACTCTCCCTCACACACACACTCTCCCTCACACACACACTCTCCCTCACACACACGCTCTCCCTCACACACACACTCTCCCTCACACACACACTCTCCCTCACACACACTTTGCCTCACACACACACTCTCCCTCACACACACACTCTCCCTCACACACACACTCTCCCTCACACACACACTCTCCCTCACACACACACTCTCCCTCACACACACACTCTCCCTCACACACACACTCTCCCTCACACACACACTCTCCCTCACACACACACACTCCCTCACACACACACTCTCCCTCACACACACGCTCTCCCTCACACACACGCTCTCCCTCACACACACGCTCTCCCTCACACACACACTCTCCCTCACACACACACTCTCCCTCACACACACTTTGCCTCACACACACACTCTCCCTCACACACACACTCTCCCTCACACACACGCTCTCCCTCACACACACACTCTCCCTCACACACACACTCTGCCTCACACACACACTCTGCCTCACACACACTCTCTCCCTCACACACACACACTCCCTCACACACACACTCTCGCTCACACACACACTCTGCCTCACACAGACACTCTCCCTCACACACACACTCTCCCTCACACACACTCTCTCCCTCACACACACACTCTCCCTCACACACACACACTCTCCCTCACACACACTCTCTCCCTCACACACACTCTCTCCCTCACACACACACTCTCCCTCACACACACACTCTCCCTCACACACACACACTCTCCCTCACACACACTCTCTCCCTCACACACACACTCTCCCTCACACACACACTCTCCATCACACACACACTCTCCATCACACACACTCTCTCCCTCACACACACACTCTCCCTCACACACACACTCTCCCTCACACACACACTCTGCCTCACACACAAAGTCTGCCTCACACACACACTCTGCCTCACACACACACTCTCCCTCACACACACACTCTGCCTCACACACACTCTCCCTCACACACACACTCTCCCTCACACACACACTCTCCCTCACACACACACTCTCACTCACACACACACTCTGCCTCACACACACACTATCCCTCACACACGCTCTCTCCCTCACACACACACTCTCCCTCACACACACTCTCTCCCTCACACACACACTCTCCCTCACACACACACAATCTCCCTCACACACACTCTCTCCCTCACACACACTCTCTCCCTCACACACACACTCTCCCTCACACACACACTCTGCCTCACAAACACTCTCTCCCTCACACACACTCTCCCTCACACACACACTCTCCCTCACACACACACTCTCCTTCACACACACACACTCTGCCTCACACACACACTCTCCCTCACACACACACACTCTCTCCCTCACACACACTCTCTCCCTCACACACAAACTCTGCCTCACACACTCACTCTCCCTCACACACACACTCTCCCTCACACACACGCTCTCCCTCACACACAAACACACACGCTCTCCCTCACACACAAACTCTCCCTCACACACACACTCTCCCTCACACATACACTCTCCCTCACACACACACTCTGCCATACACACACGCTCTCCCTCACACACACACTCTCCCTCACACACACACTCTCCCTCAGACACACACTCTCCCTCACACACACACTCTGCCATACACACACGCTCTCCCTCACACACACACTCTCCCTCACACACACACTCTCCCTCAGACACACACTCTCCCTCACACACACTCTCTCCCTCACACACACACTCTCCCTCACACACACACTCTCCCTCACACACACACTCTGCCTCACACACACTCTCTCCCTCACACACGCACTCTCCCTCACACACGCACTCTGCCTCACACACACACTCTGCCTCACACACACACTCTCCCTCACACACACACTCTGCCTCACACACACTCTCTCCCTCACACACACACTCTCCCTCACACACACTCTCCCTCACACACACACTCTCCCTCACACACACTCTCTCCCTCACACACACACTCTCCCTCACACACACACTCTCCCTCACACACACACTCTCCCTCACACACACTCTCTCCCTCACACACACACTCTCCCTCACACACACACTCTCCCTCACACACAAACTCTGCCTCACACACAAAGTCTGCCTCACACACACTCTCTCCCTCACACACACACTCTCCCTCACACACACACTCTCCCTCACACACACACTCTCCCTCACACACACACTCTGCCTCACACACACTCTCCCTCACACACACACTCTCCCTCACACACACACTCTCCCTCACACACACACTCTGCCTCACACACACACTCTCCCTCACACACACACTCTCCCTCACACACACACACTCCCTCACACACGCTCTCTCCCTCACACACACACTCTCCCTCACACACACTCTCTCCCTCACACACACACTCTCCCTCACACACACACATTCTCCCTCACACACACACTCTGCCTCACACACACACTCTCCCTCACACACACACTCTCCCTCACACACACACAATCTCCCTCACACACACTCTCTCCCTCACACACACACTCTCCCTCACACACACACTCTCCCTCACACACACACTCTCCCTCACACACACACTCTGCCTCACAAACACTCTCTCCCTCACACACACACTCTCCCTCACACACACACTCTCCCTCACACACACACTCTCCCTCACACACACACACTCTGCCTCACACACACACTCTCCCTCACACACACTCTCTCCCTCACACACACACTCTCCCTCACACACAATCTCTGCCTCACACACTCACTCTCCCTCACACACTCACTCTCCCTCACACACACGCTCTCCCTCACACACACACACAAACGCTCTCCCTCACACACAAACTCTCCCTCACACACACACTCTCCCTCACACACACTCTCTCCCTCACACACACACTCTCCCTCACACACACACTCTGCCATACACACACGCTCTCCCTCACACACACACTCTCCCTCACACACACACTCTCCCTCAGACACACACTCTCCCTCACACACACGCTCTCCCTCACACACACACTCTGCCTCACACACACACTCTGCCTCACACACACGCTCTCCCTCACACACACGCTCTCCCTCACACACACACTCTCCCTCACACACACACTCTCCCTCACACACACACTCTCCCTCAGACACACACTCTCCCTCACACACACGCTCTCCCTCACACACACACTCTCCCTCACACACACACTCTCCCTCACACACACACTCTCCCTCACACACACTCTCCCTCACACACACACTCTCCCTGACACACACACTCTCCCTCACACACACACTCTCCCTCACACACACGCTCTCCCTCACACACACACTCTCCCTCACACAGACACTCTCCCTCACACACACACTCTGCCTCACACAGACACTCTCCCTCACACACACACTCTGCCTCACACACACACTCTCGCTCACACACACACTCTCCCTCACACACACACTCTCCCTCACACACACATTCTCCCTCACACACACACTCTCCCTCACACACAAACTCTGCCTCACACACACACTCTCCCTCACACACACACACTCTCCCTCACACACACACTCTCTCCCTCACACACACACACTCCCTCACACACACACTCTCCCTCACACACACACTCTCCCTCACACACACACTCTCCCTCACACACACGCTCTCCCTCACACGCTTTCCCTCACACACACTCTCTCCCTCACACACAAACTCTGCCTCACACACACACTCTCCCTCACACACACACACTCTCCCTCACACACACACTCTCTCCCTCACACACACACACACTCCCTCACACACACACTCTCCCTCACACACACACTCTCCCTCACACACACACTCTCCCTCACACACACACTCTGCCTCACACAGACACTCTCCCTCACACACACACTCTGCCTCACACACACACTCTCGCTCACACACACACTCTCCCTCACACACACACTCTCCCTCACACACACATTCTCCCTCACACACACACTCTCCCTCACACACAAACTCTGCCTCACACACACACTCTCCCTCACACACACACACTCTCCCTCACACACACACTCTCTCCCTCACACACACACGCTCCCTCACACACACACTCTGCCTCACACACACACTCTGCCTCACACGCTCTCCCTCACACACACTCTCCCTCACACACTCTCCCTCACACACACACTCTCCCTCACACACACACTCTCCCTCACACACACGCTCACCCTCACACACACGCTCTCCCTCACACACACACTCTCCTTCAAACACACTCTCTCCCTCACACACACACTCTCCCTCACACACACGCTCCCTCACACACACGCTCTCCGTCACACACACACTCTCCCTCACACACACTCTCTCCCTCACACACACACTCTCCCTCACACACACGCTCTCCCTCACACACACTCTCTCCCTCACACACACACTCTCCTTCAAACACACTCTCTCCCTCACACACACACTCTCCCTCACACACACGCTCCCTCACACACACGCTCTCCGTCACACACACACTCTCCCTCACACACACACTCTCCCTCACACACACACTCTCCCTCACACACACTCTCCCTCACACACACACTCTCCCTCACACACACTCTCCCTCACACACACACTCTGCCTCACACACACACTCTCCCTCACACACAAACTCTGCCTCACACACACACTCTCCATCACACACACACTCTCCCACACACACACACTCTCCCTCACACACACTCTCTCCCTCACACACACACTCTCCCTCACACACACACTCTGCCTCACACACACACTCTCCCTCACACACACACTCTCCCTCACACACACGCTCTCCCTCACACACACACTCTCCCTCACACACACACTCTCCCTCACACACACTCTCTCCCTCACACACACACTCTCCCTCACACACACTCTCTCCCTCACACACACACTCTCCCTCACACACACTCTCCCTCACACACACACTCTCCCTCACACACACTCTCCCTCACACACACACTCTCCCTCACACACACGCTCTCCCTCACACACACACTCTCCCTCACACACACACTCTCCCTCACACACACTTTGCCTCACACACACACTCTCCCTCACACACACACTCTCCCTCACACACACACTCTGCCTCACACACACTCTCTCCCTCACACACACACTCTGCCTCACACACACACTCTCCCTCACACACACTTTGCCTCACACACACACTCTCCCTCACACACACACTCTCCCTCACACACACACTCTGCCTCACACACACACTCTCCCTCACACACACACTCTCCCTCACACACACTTTGCCTCACACACACGCTCTCCCTCACACACATGCTCTCCCTCACACACACGCTCTCCCTCACACACACTTTGCCTCACACACACACTCTCCCTCACACACACACTCTGCCTCACACACACGCTCTCCCTCACACACACACTCTCCCTCACACACACGCTCTCCCTCACACACACTTTGCCTCACACACACACTCTCCCTCACACACACGCTCTGCCTCACACACACACTCTCCCTCACACACACTTTGCCTCACACACACGCTCTCCCTCACACACACACTCTCCCTCACACACACGCTCTCCCTCACACACACTCTGCCTCACACACACACTCTCCCTCACACACACACTCTGCCTCACACACACACTCTCCCTCACACACACACTCTCCCTCACACACACACTCTCCCTCACCCACACACTCTGTCTCACACACACACTCTCCCTCACCCACACACTCTGTCTCACACACACACTCTCCCTCACACACACACACTCTCTCTCTCACACACTCTCCCTCACACACACACACTCCCTCACACACACACTCTCCCTCACACACACAGACTCTCCCTCACACACACTCTCTCCCTCACACACACACTCTGCCTCACACACACTCTCTGCCTCACACACACACTCTGCCTCACACACACTCTGCCTCACACACACGCTCTCCCTCACACACACACTCTCCCTCACACACACTCTCCCTCACACACACACTCTCCCTCACACACACTCTCGCTCACACACACACTCTGCCTCACACATACGCTCTCCCTCACACACACACTCTCCCTCACACACACACTCTCCCTCACACACACACTCTCGCTCACACACACACTCTGCCTCACACATACGCTCTCCCTCACACACACACTCTCCCTCACACACACACTCTCCCTCACACACACTCTGCCTCACACACACACTCTCCCTCACACACACACTCTCCCTCACACACACACTCTCGCTCACACACACACTCTGCCTCACACATACGCTCTCCCTCACACACACACTCTCCCTCACACACACACTCTCCCTCACACACACACTCTCCCTCACACACACACTATCCCTCAGACACACACTCTCCCTCAGACACACACTCTCCCTCACACACAAAATCTGCCTCACACACACACTCTGCCTCACACACACACTCTCCCTCACACACACGCTCTCCCTCACACACACGCTCTCCCTCACACACACGCTCTCCCTCACACACACACTCTGCCTCACACACACACTCTCCCTCACACACACACTCTGCCTCACACACACACTCTCCCTCACACACACTTTGCCTCACACACACACTCTCCCTCACACACACACTCTCCCTCACACACACTATCTCCCTCACACACACTCTCTCCCTCACACACACTCTCTCCCTCACACACACTCTCTCCCTCACACACACTATCTCCCTCACACACACTATCTCCCTCACACACACTCTCTCCCTCACACACACTCTCTCCCTCACACACACTATCTCCCTCACACACACTCTCTCCCTCACACACACTCTCTCCCTCACACACACACTCTCCCTCACACACACACTCTGCCTCACACACACTCTCCCTCACACACACACTCTGCCTCACACACACACTCTGCCTCACACACACTCTCCCTCACACACACACTCTGCCTCACACACACTCTCTCCCTCACACACACTCTCTCCCTCACACACACACTCTCTCTCACACACACACTCTCCCTCACACACACACTCTCTCCCTCACACACACACTCTCCCTCACACACACACTCTCCCTCACACACACACTCTGCCCCACACACACACTCTCCCTCACACACACACTCTCCCTCACACGCTCTCCCTCACACACACTCTCTCCCTCACACACACACTCTCCCTCACACACACACTCTGCCTCACACACACACTCTCCCTCACACACACACTCTCCCTCACACACTCTCCCTCACACAGACACTCTCCCTCACACACTCTCCCTCACACACACACTGTCCCTCACACACACGCTCTCCCTCACACACACACTCTGCCTCACACACACGCTCTCCCTCACACACACACTCTGCCTCACACACACTCTCTCCCTCACACACAAACTCTGCCTCACACACACACTCTCCCTCACACACACACTCTGCCTCACACACACGCTCTCCCTCACACACACACTCTCCCTCACACACACTCTCTCCCTCACACACAAACTCTCCCTCACACACACACTCTCCCTCACACACACACACTCTCTCTCTCACACACTCTCCCTCACACACACACTCTCCCTCACACACACGCTCCCTCACACACACGCTCTCCGTCACACACACACTCTGCCCCACACACACACTCTCCCTCACACACACACTCTCCCTCACACACACACTCTGCCTCACACACACGCTCTCCCTCACACACACACTCTCCCTCACACACACACTCTCCCTCACACACTCTCCCTCACACAGACACTCTCCCTCACACACACACTCTCCCTCACACACACGCTCCCTCACACACACGCTCTCCGTCACACACACACTCTGCCTCACACACACGCTCTCCCTCACACACACACTCTGCCTCACACACACACTCTGCCTCACACACACACTCTCCCTCACACACACACTCTGCCTCACACACACACTCTCCCTCACACAGACACTCTCCCTCACACACACACTCTCCCTCACACACACACTCTCCCTCACACACACTTTGCCTCACACACACGCTCTCCCTCACACACACACTCTCCCTCACACACACACTCTCCCTCACACACACTTTGCCTCACACACACACTCTCCCTCACACACACACTCTCCCTCACACACACACTCTGCCTCACACACACTCTCTCCCTCACACACACACTCTGCCTCACACACACACTCTCCCTCACACACACTTTGCCTCACACACACACTCTCCCTCACACACACACTCTCCCTCACACACACACTCTGCCTCACACACACACTCTCCCTCACACACACACTCTCCCTCACACACACTTTGCCTCACACACACGCTCTCCCTCACACACATGCTCTCCCTCACACACACGCTCTCCCTCACACACACTTTGCCTCACACACACACTCTCCCTCACACACACACTCTGCCTCACACACACGCTCTCCCTCACACACACACTCTCCCTCACACACACGCTCTCCCTCACACACACTTTGCCTCACACACACACTCTCCCTCACACACACGCTCTGCCTCACACACACACTCTCCCTCACACACACTTTGCCTCACACACACGCTCTCCCTCACACACACACTCTCCCTCACACACACGCTCTCCCTCACACACACTCTGCCTCACACACACACTCTCCCTCACACACACACTCTGCCTCACACACACACTCTCCCTCACACACACACTCTCCCTCACACACACACTCTCCCTCACCCACACACTCTGTCTCACACACACACTCTCCCTCACCCACACACTCTGTCTCACACACACACTCTCCCTCACACACACACACTCTCTCTCTCACACACTCTCCCTCACACACACACACTCCCTCACACACACACTCTCCCTCACACACACAGACTCTCCCTCACACACACTCTCTCCCTCACACACACACTCTGCCTCACACACACTCTCTGCCTCACACACACACTCTCCCTCACACACACACTCTGCCTCACACACACTCTGCCTCACACACACGCTCTCCCTCACACACACACTCTCCCTCACACACACTCTCCCTCACACACACACTCTCCCTCACACACACTCTCGCTCACACACACACTCTGCCTCACACATACGCTCTCCCTCACACACACACTCTCCCTCACACACACACTCTCCCTCACACACACACTCTCGCTCACACACACACTCTGCCTCACACATACGCTCTCCCTCACACACACACTCTCCCTCACACACACACTCTCCCTCACACACACTCTGCCTCACACACACACTCTCCCTCACACACACACTCTCCCTCACACACACACTCTCGCTCACACACACACTCTGCCTCACACATACGCTCTCCCTCACACACACACTCTCCCTCACACACACACTCTCCCTCACACACACACTCTCCCTCACACACACACTATCCCTCAGACACACACTCTCCCTCAGACACACACTCTCCCTCACACACAAAATCTGCCTCACACACACACTCTGCCTCACACACACACTCTCCCTCACACACACGCTCTCCCTCACACACACGCTCTCCCTCACACACACGCTCTCCCTCACACACACACTCTGCCTCACACACACACTCTCCCTCACACACACACTCTGCCTCACACACACACTCTCCCTCACACACACTTTGCCTCACACACACACTCTCCCTCACACACACACTCTCCCTCACACACACTATCTCCCTCACACACACTCTCTCCCTCACACACACTCTCTCCCTCACACACACTCTCTCCCTCACACACACTATCTCCCTCACACACACTATCTCCCTCACACACACTCTCTCCCTCACACACACTCTCTCCCTCACACACACTATCTCCCTCACACACACTCTCTCCCTCACACACACTCTCTCCCTCACACACACACTCTCCCTCACACACACACTCTGCCTCACACACACTCTCCCTCACACACACACTCTGCCTCACACACACACTCTGCCTCACACACACTCTCCCTCACACACACACTCTGCCTCACACACACTCTCTCCCTCACACACACTCTCTCCCTCACACACACACTCTCTCTCACACACACACTCTCCCTCACACACACACTCTCTCCCTCACACACACACTCTCCCTCACACACACACTCTCCCTCACACACACACTCTCCCTCACACACACGCTCTGCCTCACACACACACTCTCCCTCACACGCTCTCCCTCACACACACTCTCTCCCTCACACACACACTCTCCCTCACACACACACTCTGCCTCACACACACACTCTCCCTCACACACACACTCTCCCTCACACACTCTCCCTCACACAGACACTCTCCCTCACACACTCTCCCTCACACACACACTGTCCCTCACACACACGCTCTCCCTCACACACACACTCTGCCTCACACACACGCTCTCCCTCACACACACACTCTGCCTCACACACACTCTCTCCCTCACACACAAACTCTGCCTCACACACACACTCTCCCTCACACACACACTCTGCCTCACACACACGCTCTCCCTCACACACACACTCTCCCTCACACACACTCTCTCCCTCACACACAAACTCTCCCTCACACACACACTCTCCCTCACACACACACACTCTCTCTCTCACACACTCTCCCTCACACACACACTCTCCCTCACACACACGCTCCCTCACACACACGCTCTCCGTCACACACACACTCTGCCCCACACACACACTCTCCCTCACACACACACTCTCCCTCACACACACACTCTGCCTCACACACACGCTCTCCCTCACACACACACTCTCCCTCACACACACTCTCTCCCTCACACACAAACTCTCCCTCACACACACACTCTCCCTCACACACACACACTCTCTCTCTCACACACTCTCCCTCACACACACACTCTCCCTCACACACACGCTCCCTCACACACACGCTCTCCGTCACACACACACTCTGCCTCACACACACACTCTCCCTCACACACACGCTCTCCGTCACACACACACTCTGCCTCACACACACACTCTCCCTCACACACACACTCTCCCTCACACACACACTCTGCCTCACACACACACTCTGCCTCACACACACACTCTCCCTCACACACACACTCTGCCTCACACACACACTCTCCCTCACACAGACACTCTCGCTCACACACACACTCTCCCTCACACACACGCTCTCCGTCACACACACACTCTCCCTCACACACACACTCTCCCTCACACACACACTCTCCCTCACACACACTCTCTCCCTCACACACGCTCTCTCCCTCACACACACACTCTCCCTCACACACACTCTCCCTCACACACACTCTCCCTCACACACACACTCTGCCTCACACATACGCTCTCCCTCACACACACACTCTCCCTCACACACACACTCTCCCTCAGACACACACTCTCCCTCACACACAAAATCTGCCTCACACACACACTCTGCCTCACACACACGCTCTCCCTCACACACACGCTCTCCCTCACACACACACTCTGCCTCACACACACACTCTCCCTCACACACACTTTGCCTCACACACACTCTCTCCCTCACACACACACTCTCCCTCACACACACTCTCTCCCTCACACACACACTCCCTCACACACACACTCTGCCTCACACACACACTCTCCCTCACACACACACTCTGCCTCACACACACACTCTCCCTCACACACACACTCTCCCTCACACACACACTCTGCCTCACACACACACTCTCCCTCACACACAAAATCTGCCTCACACACACACTCTGCCTCACACACACACTCTCCCTCACACACACGCTCTCCCTCACACACACACTCCCTCACACACACACTCTGCCTCACACACACTCTCTCCCTCACACACACTCTCTCCCTCACACACACGCTCTCCCTCACACACACTCTCTCCCTCACACACACTCTCTCCCTCACACACACACTCTCTCTCACACACACACTCTCCCTCACACACACACTCTCCCTCACACACACACACTCCCTCACACACACACTCTGCCTCACACACACACTCTCCCTCACACACACACTCTCCCTCACACACACGCTCTCCCTCACACGCTCTCCCTCACACACACTCTCTCCCTCACACACACACTCTCCCTCACACACACACTCTTCCTCACACACACACTCTGCCTCACACACACACTCTCCCTCACACACTCTCCCTCACACACACACTCTCCCTCACACACACACTCTCCCTCACACACACACTCTCCCTCACACACACACTCTCTCCCTCACACACACACTCTCTCCCTCACACACACACTCTCCCTCACACACACACTCTCCCTCACACACACACTCTCCCTCACACACACACTCTCCCTCACACACACGCTCTCCCTCACACACACGCTCTCCCTCACACACACGCTCTCCCTCACACACACACTCTCCTTCAAACACACTCTCTCCCTCACACACACTCTCTCCCTCACACACACTCTCTCCCTCACACACAAACTCTGCCTCACACACACACTCTCCCTCACACACACACACTCTCCCTCACACACACGCTCCCTCACACACACGCTCTCCGTCACACACACACTCTCCCTCACACACACACTCTCCCTCACACACACTCTCTCCCTCACACACACACTCTCCCTCACACAGACACTCTCGCTCACACACACACTCTCCCTCACACACACACTCTCCCTCACACACACTCTCTCCCTCACACACACACTCTCCCTCACACAGACACTCTCGCTCACACACACACTCTCCCTCACACACACACACTCCCTCACACACACACACACACTCTCCCTCACACTCACACTCTCCCTCACACACACACTCTCCCTCACACACACTCTCTCCCTCACACACACACTCTCCCTCACACACACTTTGCCTCACACACACACTCTCCCTCACACACACACTCTCCCTCACACACACACTCTCCCTCACACACACACTCTCCCTCACACACACACTATCCATCAGACACACACTCTCCCTCAGACACACACTCTCCCTCACACACACACTCTCCCTCACACACACACTCTCCCTCACACACACACTCTCCCTCACACACACACTATCCCTCAGACACACACTCTCCCTCAGACACACACTCTCCCTCACACACACACTCTCCCTCACACACACACTCTCCCTCACACACACACTATCCCTCAGACACACACTCTCCCTCAGACACACACTCTCCCTCACACACACTCTCTCCCTCACACACACTCTCTGCCTCACACACACACTTTGCCTCACACACACACTCTCCCTCACACACACACTCTCCCTCACACACACGCTCTCCCTCACACACACGCTCTTCCTCACACACACGCTCTCCCTCACACACACGCTCTCCCTCACACACACACTCTCCCTCACACACACACTCTCCCTCACACACAAACTCTGCCTCACACACACACTCTCCCTCACACACACACTCTCCCTCACACACACACTCTCCCTCACACACACACTCTCCCTCACACACACACTCTGCCTCACACACACTCTCTCCCTCACACACACACTCTCCCTCACACACACACTCTCCCTCACACACACACTCTCTCTCTCACACACTCTCCCTCACACACACACTCTCCCTCACACACACACGCTCCCTCACACACACACTCTGCCTCACACACACTCTCTCCCTCACACACAAACTCTGCCTCACACACACACTCTCCCTCACACACACGCTCTCCCTCACACACACACTCTGCCTCACACACACACTCTCCCTCACACACACACTCTGCCTCACACACACACTCTCCCTCACACACACGCTCTCCCTCACACAGACACTCTCGCTCACACACACACTCTCCCTCACACACACACTCTCCCTCACACAGACACTCTCGCTCACACACACACTCTCCCTCACACACACACTCTGCCTCACACACACTCTCCCTCACACACACACTCTGCCTCACACACACTCTCTCCCTCACACACACTCTCTCCCTCACACACACACTCTCTCTCACACACACACTCTTCCTCACACACACACTCTCCCTCACACACACACTCTCTCCCTCACACACACACTCTCCCTCACACACACACTCTCCCTCACACACACACTCTCCCTCACACACACGCTCTGCCTCACACACACACTCTCCCTCACACGCTCTCCCTCACACACACTCTCTCCCTCACACACACACTCTCCCTCACACACACACTCTGCCTCACACACACACTCTCCCTCACACACACACTCTCCCTCACACACTCTCCCTCACACACACACTCTCCCTCACACACTCTCCCTCACACACACACTCTCCCTCACACACACGCTCTCCCTCACACACACACTCTCCCTCACACACACACTCTCCCTCACACACACTCTCTCCCTCACACACAAACTCTGCCTCACACACACACTCTCCCTCACACACACACTCTGCCTCACACACACGCTCTCCCTCACACACACACTCTGCCTCACACACACACTCTCCCTCACACACACACGCTCCCTCACACACACGCTCTCCGTCACACACACACTCTCGCTCACACACACACTCTCCCTCACACACACACTCTCCCTCACACACACTCTCCCTCACACACACACTCTGCCTCACACATACGCTCTCCCTCACACACACACTCTCCCTCACACACACACTCTCCCTCACACACACACTATCCCTCAGACACACACTCTCCCTCACACACAAAATCTGCCTCACACACACACTCTCCCTCACACACACACTCTCCCTCACACACACACTCTCCCTCACACACACACACACTCTCCCTCACACACACACTCTCCCTCACACACACACTCTCCCTCACACACACACTCTCCCTCACACACAAAATCTGCCTCACACACACACTCTCCCTCACACACACGCTCTCCCTCACACACACGCTCTCCCTCACACACACACTCTGCCTCACACACACACTCTCCCTCACACACACTTTGCCTCACACACACACTCTCCCTCACACACACACTCTGCCTCACACACACTCTCTCCCTCACACACACACTCTCCCTCACACACACTCTCTCCCTCACACACACACTCCCTCACACACACACTCTGCCTCACACACACACTCTGCCTCACACACACACTCTCCCTCACACACACACTCTCCCTCACACACACTCTCTCCCTCACACACACGCTCTCCCTCACACACACTCTCTCCCTCACACACACTCTCTCCCTCACACACACACTCTCTCTCACACACACACTCTCCCTCACACACACTCTCTCCCTCACACACACACACTCCCTCACACACACACTCTCCCTCACACACACACTCTCCCTCACACACACGCTCTCCCTCACACGCTCTCCCTCACACACACTCTCTCCCTCACACACACACTCTCCCTCACACACACACTCTCCCTCACACACACACTCTGCCTCACACACACACTCTCCCTCACACACACACTCTCCCTCACACACTCTCCCTCACACACACACTCTCCCTCACACACTCTCCCTCACACACACACTCTCCCTCACACACACGCTCTCCCTCACACACACGCTCTCCCTCACACACACTCTCCTTCAAACACACTCTCTCCCTCACACACACTCTCTCCCTCACACACAAACTCTGCCTCACACACACACTCTCCCTCACACACACACACTCTCCCTCACACACACGCTCCCTCACACACACGCTCTCCGTCACACACACACTCTCCCTCACACACACACTCTCCCTCACACACACACGCTCCCTCACACACACGCTCTCCCTCACACACACTCTCTCCCTCACACAGACACTCTCGCTCACACACACACGCTCCCTCACACACACACTCTCCCTCACACACACACTCTCCCTCACACACACACGCTCCCTCACACTCACACTCTGCCTCACACACACACTCTCCCTCACACACACACTCTCCCTCACACACACACTATCCCTCAGACACACACTCTCCCTCAGACACACACTCTCCCTCACACACAAAATCTGCCTCACACACACACTCTGCCTCACACACACGCTCTCCCTCACACACACGCTCTGCCTCACACACACACTCTCCCTCACACACACACTCTGCCTCACACACACACTCTCCCTCACACACACACTCTCCCTCACACACACACTCTGCCTCACACACACACTCTGCCTCACACAGACACTCTCCCTCACACACACACTCTCCCTCACACACACACTCTCCCTCACACACACACTCTCCCTCACACACACACTCTCCCTCACACACACTCTCTCCCTCACACACACACACTCCCTCACACACACACTCTGCCTCACACACACTCTCTCCCTCACACACACACTCTCCCTCACACACACTTTGCCTCACACACACTCTCTCCCTCACACACACACTCTCCCTCACACACACACTCTGCCTCACACACACTTTGCCTCACACACACTCTCTCCCTCACACACACACTCTCCCTCACACACACACTCTCCCTCACACACACACTCTCCCTCACACACACACTCTTCCTCACACACACACTCTCCCTCACACACACACTCTGCCTCACACACACACTCTCCCTCACACACACACTCTCTCCCTCACACACACACTCTGCCTCACACACACACTCTGCCTCACACACACACTCTCCCTCACACACACACTCTCTCCCTCACACACACACTCTGCCTCACACACACACTCTCCCTCACACACACACTCTCTCCCTCACACACACACTCTCCCTCACACACAAACTCTGCCTCACACACACACTCTCCCTCACACACACACTCTGCCTCACACACACACTCTCCCTCACACACAAACTCTGCCTCACACACACACTCTGCCTCACACACACACTCTCCCTCACACACACACTCTCCCTCACACACACACACTCTCCCTCACACACACTCTCTCCCTCACACACACACTCTCCCTCACACACACACACTCTCCCTCACACACACTCTCTCCCTCACACACAAACTCTGCCTCACACACACACTCTGCCTCACACACACACTCTCCCTCACACACACACTCTGCCTCACACACACACTCTCCCTCACACACAAACTCTGCCTCACACACACACTCTGCCTCACACACACACTCTGCCTCACACACACACTCTCCCTCACACACACACTCTCTCCCTCACTCACACACTCTCCCTCACACACACTCTCTCCCTCACACACACTCTCTCCCTCACACACACTCTCTCCTTCACACACACTCTCTCCCTCACACACACTCTCTGCCTCACACACACACTCTCCCTCACACACACACTCTCCCTCACACACACACTCTGCCTCACACACACACTCTCCCTCACACACACACTCTCCCTCACACACACACTCTCCCTCACACACACGCTCTCCCTCACACACACGCTCTTCCTCACACACACGCTCTCCCTCACACACACGCTCTCCCTCACACACACACTCTCCCTCACACACACACTCTCCCTCACACACACACTCTGCCTCACACACACACTCTCCCTCACACACACGCTCTCCCTCACACACACGCTCTCCCTCACACACACACTCTGCCTCACACACACACTCTCCCTCACACACACGCTCTGCCTCACACACACACTCTCCCTCACACACACACTCTCCCTCACACACACACTCTGCCTCACACACACACTCTCCCTCACACACACACTCTGCCTCACACACACTCTCTCCCTCACACACACACTCTCCCTCACACACACACTCTCCCTCACACACACACTCTCCCTCACACACACACTCTCCCTCACACACACACGCTCCCTCAAACACACGCTCTCCGTCACACACACACTCTCCCTCACACACACACTCTCCCTCACACACACACGCTCCCTCACACACACTCTCTCCCTCACACACACACTCTCCCTAACACAGACACTCTCGCTCACACACACACTCTCCCTCACACACACACTCTGCCTCACACACACTCTCTCCCTCACACACACACGCTCCCTCACACACACTCTCTCCCTCACACACACACGCTCCCTCACACACACTCTCTCCCTCACACACACACTCTCCCTAACACAGACACTCTCGCTCACACACACACTCTCCCTCACACACACACTCTCGCTCACACACACACTCTGCCTCACACACACACTCTCCCTCACACACACACTCTGCCTCACACACACACGCTCTCCCTCACACACACACTCTCGCTCACACACACACTCTGCCTCACACACACACTCTCCCTCACACACACACTCTCCCTCACACACACTCTCTCCCTCACACACAAACTCTGCCTCACACACACACTCTCCCTCACACACACACTCTCCCTCACACACACACTCTCCCTCACACACACACTCTGCCTCACACACACGCTCTCCGTCACACACACACTCTCCCTCACACACACGCTCTCCCTCACACACACACGCTCCCTCACACACACTCTCTCCCTCACACACACACTCTCCCTCACACACACACTCTCCCTCACACACACGCTCTCCGTCACACACACACTCTCCCTCACACACACGCTCTCCCTCACACACACACGCTCCCTCACACACACTCTCTCCCTCACACACACTCTCTCCCTCACACACACACGCTCCCTCACACACACTCTCTCCCTCACACACACTCTCTCCCTCACACACACACTCTGCCTCACACACACACTCTCCCTCACACACACGCTCTCCCTCACACACACACGCTCCCTCACACACACTCTCTCCCTCACACACACACTCTGCCTCACACACACACTCTGCCTCACACACACACTCTCCCTCACACACACACTCTCCCTCACACACACGCTCTCCCTCACACACACACGCTCCCTCACACACACTCTCTCCCTCACACACACTCTCTCCCTCACACACACACGCTCCCTCACACACACTCTCTCCCTCACACACACACTCTCCCTCACACACACACTCTCCCTCACACACACGCTCTCCGTCACACACACACTCTCCCTCACACACACGCTCTCCCTCACACACACACGCTCCCTCACACACACTCTCTCCCTCACACACACTCTCTCCCTCACACACACACGCTCCCTCACACACACACTCTCCCTCACACACACGCTCTCCCTCACACACACACGCTCCCTCACACACACTCTCTCCCTCACACACACTCTCTCCCTCACACACACACTCTCCCTCACACACACGCTCTCCCTCACACACACACGCTCCCTCACACACACTCTCTCCCTCACACACACTCTCTCCCTCACACACACACGCTCCCTCACACACACTCTCTCCCTCACACACACTCTCTCCCTCACACACACTCTCTCCGTCACACACACACTCTCCCTCACACACACGCTCTCCCTCACACACACTCTCTCCCTCACACACACACGCTCCCTCACACACACGCTCTCCCTCACACACACACGCTCCCTCACACACACTCTCTCCCTCACACACACTCTCTCCCTCACACACACACGCTCCCTCACACACACTCTCTCCCTCACACACACGCTCTCCCTCACACACACACGCTCCCTCACACACACTCTCTCCCTCACACACACACTCTGCCTCACACACACACTCTCCCTCACACACACATTCTGCCTCACACACACACTCGCTCACACACACACTCTCCCTCACACACACTCTCTCCCTCACACACAAACTCTGCCTCACACACACACTCTCCCTCACACACACACTCTCCCTCACACACACACTCTGCCTCACACACACACTCTCCCTCACACACACACTCTCCCTCACACACACTCTCTCCCTCACACACACACTCTCCCTCACACACACACTCTCCCTCACACACACTCTCTCCCTCACACACACACTCTCCCTCACACACACACTCTCCCTCACACACACACTCTCCCTCACACACACACTCTCCCTCACACACACACTATCCCTCAGACACACACTCTCCCTCAGACACACACTCTCCCTCACACACACACTCTCCCTCACACACACACTCTCCCTCACACACACACTATCCCTCAGACACACACTCTCCCTCAGACACACACTCTCCCTCACACACACTCTCTCCCTCACACACACTCTCTGCCTCACACACACACTTTGCCTCACACACACACTCTCCCTCACACACACACTCTCCCTCACACACACGCTCTCCCTCACACACACGCTCTTCCTCACACACACGCTCTCCCTCACACACACGCTCTCCCTCACACACACACTCTCCCTCACACACACACTCTCCCTCACACACAAACTCTGCCTCACACACACACTCTCCCTCACACACACACTCTCCCTCACACACACACTCTCCCTCACACACACACTCTCCCTCACACACACACTCTGCCTCACACACACTCTCTCCCTCACACACACACTCTCCCTCACACACACACTCTCCCTCACACACACACTCTCTCTCTCACACACTCTCCCTCACACACACACTCTCCCTCACACACACACGCTCCCTCACACACACACTCTGCCTCACACACACTCTCTCCCTCACACACAAACTCTGCCTCACACACACACTCTCCCTCACACACACGCTCTCCCTCACACACACACTCTGCCTCACACACACACTCTCCCTCACACACACACTCTGCCTCACACACACACTCTCCCTCACACACACGCTCTCCCTCACACAGACACTCTCGCTCACACACACACTCTCCCTCACACACACACTCTCCCTCACACAGACACTCTGGCTGACACACACACACTCTCCCTCACACACACACTCTGCCTCACACACACTCTCCCTCACACACACACTCTGCCTCACACACACTCTCTCCCTCACACACACTCTCTCCCTCACACACACACTCTCTCTCACACACACACTCTTCCTCACACACACACTCTCCCTCACACACACACTCTCTCCCTCACACACACACTCTCCCTCACACACACACTCTCCCTCACACACACACTCTCCCTCACACACACACTCTGCCTCACACACACACTCTCCCTCACACACACACTCTCCCTCACACACTCTCCCTCACACACACACTCTCCCTCACACACTCTGCCTCACACACACACTCTCCCTCACACGCTCTCCCTCACACACACTCTCTCCCTCACACACACACTCTCCCTCACACACACACTCTGCCTCACACACACACTCTCCCTCACACACACACTCTCCCTCACACACTCTCCCTCACACACACACTCTCCCTCACACACTCTCCCTCACACACACACTCTCCCTCACACACACGCTCTCCCTCACACACACACTCTCCCTCACACACACACTCTCCCTCACACACACTCTCTCCCTCACACACAAACTCTGCCTCACACACACACTCTCCCTCACACACACACTCTGCCTCACACACACGCTCTCCCTCACACACACACTCTGCCTCACACACACTCTCTCCCTCACACACAAACTCTGCCTCACACACACACTCTCCCTCACACACACACTCTGCCTCACACACACTCTCTCCCTCACACACACACTCTCCCTCACACACACACACTCCCTCACACACACCGCTCCCTCACACACACGCTCTCCGTCACACACACACTCTCCCTCACACACACACTCTCCCTCACACACACACTCTCCCTCACACACACACTCTGCCTCACACACACACACTCTGCCTCACACACACGCTCTCCCTCACACAGACACTCTCGCTCACACACACACTCTCCCTCACACACACTCTCTCCCTCACACAGACACTCTCGCTCACACACACACTCTCCCTCACACACACACTCTCCCTCACACACACACTCTCCCTCACACACACTCTCCCTCACACACACACTCTGCCTCACACATACGCTCTCCCTCACACACACACTCTCCCTCACACACACTCTCCCTCACACACACACTCTCCCTCACACACACACTATCCCTCAGACACACACTCTCCCTCACACACAAAATCTGCCTCACACACACACTCTCCCTCACACACACACTCTCCCTCACACACACACTCTCCCTCACACACACACACACTCTCCCTCACACACACACTCTCCCTCACACACACACTCTCCCTCACACACACACTCTCCCTCACACACAAAATCTGCCTCACACACACACTCTCCCTCACACACAAAATCTGCCTCACACACACACTCTGCCTCACACATACGCTCTCCCTCACACACACACTCTCCCTCACACACACGCTCTCCCTCACACAGACACTCTCGCTCACACACACACTCTCCCTCACACACAAAATCTGCCTCACACACACACTCTCCCTCACACACACACTCTCCCTCACACACACACTCTCCCTCACACACAAAATCTGCCTCACACACACTCTCTCCCTCACACACACACTCTCCCTCAGACACACACTCTCCCTCACACACAAAATCTGCCTCACACACACACTCTGCCTCACACACACGCTCTCCCTCACACACACGCTCTCCCTCACACACACACTCTGCCTCACACACACACTCTCCCTCACACACACTTTGCCTCACACACACACTCTCCCTCACACACACACTCTGCCTCACACACACTCTCTCCCTCACACACACACTCTCCCTCACACACACTCTCTCCCTCACACACACACTCCCTCACACACACACTCTGCCTCACACACACACTCTGCCTCACACACACACTCTCCCTCACACACACACTCTCCCTCACACACACTCTCTCCCTCACACACACGCTCTCCCTCACACACACTCTCTCCCTCACACACACTCTCTCCCTCACACACACACTCTCTCTCACACACACACTCTCCCTCACACACACACTCTCCCTCACACACACACTCTCTCCCTCACACACACACACTCCCTCACACACACACTCTCCCTCACACACACACTCTCCCTCACACACACGCTCTCCCTCACACGCTCTCCCTCACACACACTCTCTCCCTCACACACACACTCTCCCTCACACACACACTCTCCCTCACACACACACTCTGCCTCACACACACACTCTCCCTCACACACACACTCTCCCTCACACACTCTCCCTCACACACACACTCTCCCACACACACTCTCCCTCACACACACACTCTCCCTCACACACACGCTCTCCCTCACACACACGCTCTCCCTCACACACACACTCTCCTTCAAACACACTCTCTCCCTCACACACACTCTCTCCCTCACACACAAACTCTGCCTCACACACACACTCTCCCTCACACACACACACTCTCCCTCACACACACGCTCTCCGTCACACACACACTCTCCCTCACACACACGCTCTCCCTCACACACACTCTCCCTCACACACACACTCTCCCTCACACACAAACTCTGCCTCACACACACACTCTCCCTCACACACAAACTCTGCCTCACACACACACTCTCCCTCACACACACACTCTCCCTCACACACACACACGCTCCCTCACACACACGCTCTCCGTCACACACACACTCTCCCTCACACACACTCTCTCCCTCACACACACGCTCTCCCTCACACACACTCTCTCCCTCACACAGACACTCTCGCTCACACACACACGCTCCCTCACACACACACTCTCCCTCACACTCACACTCTGCCTCACAAACACACTCTCCCTCACACACACACTCTCCCTCACACACACACTATCCCTCAGACACACACTCTCCCTCAGACACACACTCTCCCTCACACACAAAATCTGCCTCACACACACACTCTGCCTCACACACACGCTCTCCCTCACACACACACTCTCCCTCACACACACACTCTCCCTCACACACACTTTGCCGCACACACACACTCTCCCTCACACACACACTCTGCCTCACACACACTCTCTCCCTCACACACACACACTCCCTCACACACACACTCTGCCTCACACACACTCTCTCCCTCACACACACACTCTCCCTCACACATACGCTCTCCCTCACACACACTCTCTCCCTCACACACACACTCTCCCTCACACACACTTTGCCTCACACACACTCTCTCCCTCACACACACACTCTCCCTCACACACACACTCTGCCTCACACACACTTTGCCTCACACACACACCCTCCCTCACACACACACTCTCCCTCACACACACACTCTCCCTCACACACACACTCTCCCTCACACACACACTCTCCCTCACACACACTCTTCCTCACACACACACTCTCCCTCACACACACACTCTGCCTCACACACACACTCTCCCTCACACACACACTCTCTCCCTCACACACACACTCTGCCTCACACACACACTCTGCCTCACACACACACTCTCCCTCACACACACACTCTCCCTCACACACACACTCTCCCTCACACACAAAATCTGCCTCACACACACACTCTCCCTCACACACACACTCTCCCTCACACACAAAATCTGCCTCACACACACACTCTGCCTCACACACACGCTCTCCCTCACACACACGCTCTCCCTCACACACACACTCTGCCTCACACACACACTCTCCCTCACACACACTTTGCCTCACACACACACTCTCCCTCACACACACACTCTGCCTCACACACACTCTCTCCCTCACACACACACTCTCCCTCACACACACTCTCTCCCTCACACACACACTCCCTCACACACACACTCTGCCTCACACACACACTCTGCCTCACACACACACTCTCCCTCACACACACACTCTCCCTCACACACACTCTCTCCCTCACACACACGCTCTCCCTCACACACACTCTCTCCCTCACACACACTCTCTCCCTCACACACACACTCTCTCTCACACACACACTCTCCCTCACACACACACTCTCCCTCACACACACACTCTCTCCCTCACACACAAACTCTCCCTCACACACACACTCTCCCTCACACACACACTCCCTCACACACAAACTCTCCCTCACACACACACTCTCCCTCACACACACACTCTCCCTCACACACTCTCCCTCACACACACACTCTCCCTCACACACACGCTCTCCCTCACACACACGCTCTCCCTCACACACACACTCTCCTTCAAACACACTCTCTCCCTCACACACAAACTCTGCCTCACACACACACTCTCCCTCACACACACACACTCTCCCTCACACACACGCTCCCTCACACACACGCTCTCCGTCACACACACACTCTCCCTCACACACACACTCTCCCTCACACACACACGCTCCCTCACACACACGCTCTCCCTCACACACACTCTCTCCCTCACACAGACACTCTCGCTCACACACACACTCTCCCTCACACACACACTCTCCCTCACACTCACACTCTGCCTCACACACACACTCTCCCTCACACACACACTCTCCCTCACACACACACTCTCCCTCAGACACACACTCTCCCTCACACACTCTCTCTCCCTCACACACACACTCTCCCTCGGACACACACTCTCCCTCAGACACACACTCTCCCTCACACACAAAATCTGCCTCACACACACACTCTGCCTCACACACACGCTCTCCCTCACACACACGCTCTGCCTCACACACACACTCTCCCTCACACACACACTCTCCCTCACACACACTTTGCCGCACACACACACTCTCCCTCACACACACACTCTGCCTCACACACACTCTCTCCCTCACACACACACACTCCCTCACACACACACTCTGCCTCACACACACTCTCTCCCTCACACACACACTCTCCCTCACACATACGCTCTCCCTCACACACACTCTCTCCCTCACACACACACTCTCCCTCACACACACTTTGCCTCACACACACTCTCTCCCTCACACACACACTCTCCCTCACACACACACTCTGCCTCACACACACTTTGCCTCACACACACTCTCTCCCTCACACACACACTCTCCCTCACACACACACTCTCCCTCACACACACACTCTCCCTCACACACACACACTCCCTCACACACACACTCTCCCTCACACACACGCTCTCCCTCACACACACACTCTTCCTCACACACACACTCTCCCTCACACACACACTCTGCCTCACACACACACTCTCCCTCACACACACACTCTCTCCCTCACACACACACTCTGCCTCACACACACACTCTGCCTCACACACACACTCTCCCTCACACACACACTCTCTCCCTCACACACACACTCTGCCTCACACACACACTCTCCCTCACACACACACTCTCTCCCTCACACACACACTCTCCCTCACACACAAACTCTGCCTCACACACACACTCTCCCTCACACACACACTCTGCCTCACACACACACTCTCCCTCACACACAAACTCTGCCTCACACACACACTCTGCCTCACACACACACTCTGCCTCACACACACACTCTCCCTCACACACACACTCTCCCTCACACACACACACTCTCCCTCACACACACACTCTGCCTCACACACACACTCTCCCTCACACACACACTCTCCCTCACACACACACTCTGCCTCACACACACACTCTGCCTCACACACACACTCTCCCTCACACACACACTCTCCCTCACACACACACACTCTCCCTCACACACACACTCTGCCTCACACACAAACTCTGCCTCACACACACACTCTGCCTCACACACACACTCTGCCTCACACACACACTCTCCCTCACACACACACTCTCCCTCACACACACACTCTGCCTCACACACGCTCTCTCCCTCACACACACACTCTGCCTCACACACACACTCTCCCTCACACACACACTCTCTCCCTCACACACACACTCTCCCTCACACACAAACTCTGCCTCACACACACACTCTCCCTCACACACACACTCTGCCTCACACACACACTCTCCCTCACACACAAACTCTGCCTCACACACACACTCTCCCTCACACACAAACTCTGCCTCACACACACACTCTGCCTCACACACACACTCTCCCTCACACACAAACTCTGCCTCACACACACACTCTGCCTCACACACACACTCTCCCTCACACACACACTCTCTCCCTCACTCACACACTCTCCCTCACACACACTCTCTCCCTCACACACACTCTCTCCCTCACACACACTCTCTCCTTCACACACACTCTCTCCCTCACACACACACTCTCCCTCACACACACACTCTCCCTCACACACACACTCTCCCTCACACACACGCTCTCCCTCACACACACGCTCTTCCTCACACACACGCTCTCCCTCACACACACGCTCTCCCTCACACACACACTCTCCCTCACACACACACTCTCCCTCACACACACACTCTGCCTCACACACACACTCTCCCTCACACACACGCTCTCCCTCACACACACGCTCTCCCTCACACACACACTCTGCCTCACACACACACTCTCCCTCACACACACGCTCTGCCTCACACACACACTCTCCCTCACACACACACTCTCCCTCACACACACACTCTGCCTCACACACACACTCTCCCTCACACACACACTCTGCCTCACACACACTCTCTCCCTCACACACACACTCTCCCTCACACACACACTCTCCCTCACACACACACTCTGCCTCACACACACACTCTCCCTCACACACTCACTCTCCCTCACACACACACTCTCCCTCACACACACGCTCTCCCTCACACACACACTCTCCCTCACACACACACTCTCCCTCACACACACACGCTCCCTCAAACACACGCTCTCCGTCACACACACACTCTCCCTCACACACACACTCTCCCTCACACACACACGCTCCCTCACACACACTCTCTCCCTCACACACACACTCTCCCTCACACAGACACTCTCGCTCACACACACACTCTCGCTCACACACACACTCTGCCTCACACACACACTCTCCCTCACACACACACTCTCCCTCACACACACACTCTCCCTCACACACACACTCTCCCTCACACACACTCTCTCCCTCACACACAAACTCTGCCTCACACACACACTCTCCCTCACACACACACTCTCCCTCACACACACACTCTCCCTCACACACACACTCTCCCTCACACACACACTCTGCCTCACACACACACTCTCCCTCACACACACACTCTGCCTCACACACACTCTCTCCCTCACACACAAACTCTGCCTCACACACACACTCTCCCTCACACAGACACTCTCGCTCACACACACACTCTCCCTCACACACACACTCTCCCTCACACACACACTCTGCCTCACACACACACTCTCCCTCACACACACACTCTGCCTCACACACACACTCTCCCTCACACAGACACTCTCCCTCACACACACACACTCTCTCTCTCACACACACTCCCTCACACACACTCTCTCCCTCACACACACACTCTCCCTCACACAGACACTCTCGCTCACACACACACGCTCCCTCAAACACACGCTCTCCGTCACACACACACTCTCCCTCACACACACACGCTCCCTCACACACACTCCCTCACACACACTCTCTCCCTCACACACACACTCTCCCTCACACACACACTCTCTCTCTCACACACACTCCCTCACACACACTCTCTCCCTCACACACACACTCTCCCTCACACACACACGCTCCCTCACACACACTCTCTCTCTCACACACACTCCCTCACACACACTCTCTCCCTCACACACACTCTCTCCCTCACACACACACACTCCCTCACACACACATTCTGCCTCACACACACACTCCCTCACACACATTCTGCCTCACACACACGCTCTCCCTCACACAGACACTCTCGCTCACACACACACTCTCCCTCACACACACTCTCTCCCTCACACACAAACTCTGCCTCACACACACACTCTCCCTCACACACACTCTCCCTCACACACACACTCTGCCTCACACACACACTCTCCCTCACACACACACTCTCCCTCACACACACACTCTGCCTCACACACACACTCTCCCTCACACACACACCCTCCCTCACACACACACTCTCCCTCACACACACACACTCCCTCACACACACACTCTCCCTCACACACACACTCTCCCTCACACACACACTCTGCCTCACACACACACTCTCCCTCACACACACACTCTCCCTCACACACACTCTCTCCCTCACACACACACTCTCCCTCACACACACACTCTCCCTCACACACACACTCTCCCTCACACACACACCCTCCCTCACACACACACTCTCCCTCACACACACACCCTCCCTCACACACACACTCTCCCTCACACACACACTCTCCCTCACACACACACTCTCCCTCACACACACACTCTCCCTCACACACACACTCTCCCTCACACACACACTCTCCCTCACACACACACTCTCCCTCACACACACACCCTCCCTCACACACACACTCTCCCTCACACACACACTCTCCCTCACACACACATTCTCCCTCACACACACACTCTCCCTCACACACACACGCTCCCTCACACACACGCTCTCCGTCACACACACACCCTCCCTCACACACACACTCTCCCTCACACACACACTCTCCCTCACACACACACGCTCCCTCACACACACGCTCTCCGTCACACACACACCCTCCCTCACACACACGCTCTCCGTCACACACACACTCTCCCTCACACACACACTCTCGCTCACACACACACTCTGCCTCACACACACACTCTCCCTCACACACACACTCTCCCTCACACACTCTCTCTCCCTCACACACAAACTCTGCCTCACACACACACTCTCCCTCACACACACACTCTCCCTCACACACACACTCTCCCTCACACACACACTCTCCCTCACACACACTCTCTCCCTCACACACACACACTCCCTCACACACACATTCTGCCTCACACACACACTCGCTCACACACACACTCTCCCTCACACACACTCTCTCCCTCACACACAAACTCTGCCTCACACACACACTCTCCCTCACACACACACTCTCCCTCACACACACACTCTGCCTCACACACACACTCTCCCTCACACACACACTCTCCCTCACACACACTCTCTCCCTCACACACACACTCTCCCTCACACACACACTCTCCCTCACACACACTCTCTCCCTCACACACACACTCTCCCTCACACACACTCTCTCCCTCACACACACACTCTCCCTCACACACACACTCTCCCTCACACACACTCTCTCCCTCACACACACTCTCTGCCTCACACACACACTTTGCCTCACACACACACTCTCCCTCACACACACACTCTCCCTCACACACACGCTCTCCCTCACACACACGCTCTTCCTCACACACACGCTCTCCCTCACACACACGCTCTCCCTCACACACACACTCTCCCTCACACACACACTCTCCCTCACACACAAACTCTGCCTCACACACACACTCTCCCTCACACACACACTCTCCCTCACACACACACTCTCCCTCACACACACACTCTCCCTCACACACACACTCTGCCTCACACACACTCTCTCCCTCACACACACACACTCTCCCTCACACACACACTCTCTCTCTCACACACTCTCCCTCACACACACACTCTCCCTCACACACACACGCTCCCTCACACACACACTCTGCCTCACACACACTCTCTCCCTCACACACAAACTCTGCCTCACACACACACTCTCCCTCACACACACGCTCTCCCTCACACACACACTCTGCCTCACACACACACTCTCCCTCACACACACACTCTGCCTCACACACACACTCTCCCTCACACACACGCTCTCCCTCACACAGACACTCTCGCTCACACACACACTCTCCCTCACACACACACTCTCCCTCACACAGACACTCTCGCTCACACACACACTCTCCCTCACACACACACTCTGCCTCACACACACTCTCCCTCACACACACACTCTGCCTCACACACACTCTCTCCCTCACACACACTCTCTCCCTCACACACACACTCTCTCTCACACACACACTCTTCCTCACACACACACTCTCCCTCACACACACACTCTCTCCCTCACACACACACTCTCCCTCACACACACACTCTCCCTCACACACACACTCTCCCTCACACACACGCTCTGCCTCACACACACACTCTCCCTCACACGCTCTCCCTCACACACACTCTCTCCCTCACACACACACTCTCCCTCACACACACACTCTGCCTCACACACACACTCTCCCTCACACACACACTCTCCCTCACACACTCTCCCTCACACACACACTCTCCCTCACACACTCTCCCTCACACACACACTCTCCCTCACACACACGCTCTCCCTCACACACACACTCTCCCTCACACACACACTCTCCCTCACACACACTCTCTCCCTCACACACAAACTCTGCCTCACACACACACTCTCCCTCACACACACACTCTGCCTCACACACACGCTCTCCCTCACACACACACTCTGCCTCACACACACTCTCTCCCTCACACACAAACTCTGCCTCACACACACACTCTCCCTCACACACACACTCTGCCTCACACACACTCTCTCCCTCACACACACACTCTCCCTCACACACACACACTCCCTCACACACACCGCTCCCTCACACACACGCTCTCCGTCACACACACACTCTCCCTCACACACACACTCTCCCTCACACACACACTCTCCCTCACACACACACTCTGCCTCACACACACACACTCTGCCTCACACACACGCTCTCCCTCACACAGACACTCTCGCTCACACACACACTCTCCCTCACACACACTCTCTCCCTCACACAGACACTCTCGCTCACACACACACTCTCCCTCACACACACACTCTCCCTCACACACACACTCTCCCTCACACACACACTATCCCTCAGACACACACTCTCCCTCACACACAAAATCTGCCTCACACACACACTCTCCCTCACACACACACTCTCCCTCACACACACACTCTCCCTCACACACACACACACTCTCCCTCACACACACACTCTCCCTCACACACACACTCTCCCTCACACACACACTCTCCCTCACACACAAAATCTGCCTCACACACACACTCTCCCTCACACACAAAATCTGCCTCACACACACACTCTGCCTCACACATACGCTCTCCCTCACACACACACTCTCCCTCACACACACGCTCTCCCTCACACAGACACTCTCGCTCACACACACACTCTCCCTCACACACAAAATCTGCCTCACACACACACTCTCCCTCACACACACACTCTCCCTCACACACACACTCTCCCTCACACACAAAATCTGCCTCACACACACTCTCTCCCTCACACACACACTCTCCCTCAGACACACACTCTCCCTCACACACAAAATCTGCCTCACACACACACTCTGCCTCACACACACGCTCTCCCTCACACACACGCTCTCCCTCACACACACACTCTGCCTCACACACACACTCTCCCTCACACACACTTTGCCTCACACACACACTCTCCCTCACACACACACTCTGCCTCACACACACTCTCTCCCTCACACACACACTCTCCCTCACACACACTCTCTCCCTCACACACACACTCCCTCACACACACACTCTGCCTCACACACACACTCTGCCTCACACACACACTCTCCCTCACACACACACTCTCCCTCACACACACTCTCTCCCTCACACACACGCTCTCCCTCACACACACTCTCTCCCTCACACACACTCTCTCCCTCACACACACACTCTCTCTCACACACACACTCTCCCTCACACACACACTCTCCCTCACACACACACTCTCTCCCTCACACACACACTCTCCCTCACACACACACTCTCCCTCACACACACGCTCTCCCTCACACGCTCTCCCTCACACACACTCTCTCCCTCACACACACACTCTCCCTCACACACACACTCTCCCTCACACACACACTCTGCCTCACACACACACTCTCCCTCACACACACACTCTCCCTCACACACTCTCCCTCACACACACACTCTCCCTCACACACTCTCCCTCACACACACACTCTCCCTCACACACACGCTCTCCCTCACACACACGCTCTCCCTCACACACACACTCTCCTTCAAACACACTCTCTCCCTCACACACACTCTCTCCCTCACACACAAACTCTGCCTCACACACACACTCTCCCTCACACACACACACTCTCCCTCACACACACGCTCTCCGTCACACACACACTCTCCCTCACACACACACTCTCCTTCAAACACACTCTCTCCCTCACACACACTCTCTCCCTCACACACAAACTCTGCCTCACACACACACTCTCCCTCACACACACACACGCTCCCTCACACACACGCTCTCCGTCACACACACACTCTCCCTCACACACACACTCTCCCTCACACACAAACTCTGCCTCACACACACACTCTCCCTCACACACAAACTCTGCCTCACACACACACTCTCCCTCACACACACACTCTCCCTCACACACACACACGCTCCCTCACACACACGCTCTCCGTCACACACACACTCTCCCTCACACACACTCTCTCCCTCACACACACGCTCTCCCTCACACACACACTCTCCCTCACACACAAACTCTGCCTCACACACACACTCTCCCTCACACACACACTCTCCCTCACACACACTCTCTCCCTCACACACACACTCTCCCTCACACACACACTCTCCCTCACACTCACACTCTGCCTCACACACACACTCTCCCTCACACACACACTCTCCCTCACACACACACTATCCCTCAGACACACACTCTCCCTCAGACACACACTCTCCCTCACACACAAAATCTGCCTCACACACACACTCTGCCTCACACACACGCTCTCCCTCACACACACACTCTCCCTCACACACACACTCTCCCTCACACACACTTTGCCGCACACACACACTCTCCCTCACACACACACTCTGCCTCACACACACTCTCTCCCTCACACACACACACTCCCTCACACACACACTCTGCCTCACACACACTCTCTCCCTCACACACACACTCTCCCTCACACATACGCTCTCCCTCACACACACTCTCTCCCTCACACACACACTCTCCCTCACACACACTTTGCCTCACACACACTCTCTCCCTCACACACACACTCTCCCTCACACACACACTCTGCCTCACACACACTTTGCCTCACACACACTCTCTCCCTCACACACACACTCTCCCTCACACACACACTCTCCCTCACACACACACTCTCCCTCACACACACTCTTCCTCACACACACACTCTCCCTCACACACACACTCTGCCTCACACACACACTCTCCCTCACACACACACTCTCTCACACACACACTCTCCCTCACACACACACTCTCCCTCACACACACACTCTCCCTCACACACAAAATCTGCCTCACACACACACTCTCCCTCACACACACACTCTCCCTCACACACAAATCCTCACACCCACTCTCCACACCACCTCTCCTCACACACACCTCACCCACAAAACCTCTCTCACATATCACACA
>NW_027251574.1:0-42351 GCF_044704955.1 Pristiophorus japonicus
CCTGTGCTTTCTCTGTCCCCCCCCGTGCTTTCTCTCACCCCTGTGCTTTCTCTGTCCCCCCCGTGCTTTCTCTCTCTCCCCCTGTGCTTTCCCTCTCTCTCTCTCCCCCCTGTGCTTTCTCTCCCTCCTGTGCTTTCTCTCCCTCATGCTTTCTCTCTCTCCCTGTGCTTTCCCTCTCTCTCTCCCCCGTGTTTTCTCTCTCTCTCCCGTGCTTTCTCCCTCACTCTCGCCCCTGTGCTTTCTCTCCCCCGTGCATTCTCTGTCTCGCCCCCGTGCATTCTCTTTCTCTCTTTCTCCCCCGTGCTTTCTCTCTCTCTTTCTCCCCTGTGCTTTCTCTCTCTCCCCTGTGCTTTCTCTCTCTCCCCCGTGCTTTCGCTCTACCCCATGCTTTCTCTCTCTCTTTCTCCCCCGTGCTTTCTCTCTCTCCCTCTTTCTCCCCTGTGCATTCTCTCTCTCCCCTGTGCTTTCTCTCTCTCCCCTGTGCTTTCCCTCTCTCTCTCCCCCGTGCATTCTCTGTCTCCCCCCAGTACATTCTCTCTCTCCCCCCCCCTTCTCTCTCTCCCCCCCCTTACATTCTCTCTCTTCCCCCCCCTCCCCCCGTGCTTTCTCTCTCTTCCCCCCCCCCCGTGCTTTCTCTCTCCCCTGTGATTTCTCTCTCTCTCTCTCTCCCCCGTGCTTTCTCTCTCTCTTCCCCGTGCTTTCTCTCTCTCTCCCCCCCGTGCTTTCTCTCCCCCGTGCTTTCTCTCTCTCCCCCCCGTGCTTTCTCTCTCTGTCTCCCCCGTGCTATCTCTCTCTCTGTCTCTCTCCCTCCCCGTGCTTTCTCTCTCTCTCCGTGCTTTCTCTCTCTCTCCCCCGCCGGGCTTTCTCTCTCTCCCCGTGCTTTCTCGCTCTCTCCACCGTGCTTTCTCTCTCTCCCCCGTGCTTTCTCTCTCTCTTCCCCGTGCTTTCTCTCTCTCTCCCCGTGCTTTCTCTCTCTCTCCCCGTGCTTTCTCTCTCTCTCCCCGTGCTTTTCTCTCTCTCTCCCCCGTGCTTTCTCTCTCTCTCTCCCCGTGCTTTCTCTCTCTCTCTCCCCGTGCTTTCTCTCTCTCTCCCCCGTGCTTTCTCTCTCTCCCCCCCGTGCTTTCTCTCTCTTCCCCCCCCGGTGCTTTCTCTCTCTTCCCCCCCCGTGCTTTCTCTCTCTCCCCCGTGCTTTCTCTCTCTCCCCCGTGCTTTCTCTCTCCCTCCCCCCGTGCTTTCTCTCCCTCCCCCGTGCTTTCTCTCTCTCCCCCGTGCTTTCTCTCTCTCCCCGTGCTTTCTCTCTCTCCCCCGTGCTTTCTCTCTCTCTTCCCCGTGCTTCCTCTCTCTCTTCCCCGTGCTTTCTCTCCCCCCCCGTGCTTTCTCTCTCCCCCGTGCTTTCTCTCTCTCACCCCTGTGCTTTCTCTGTCCCCCCCCGTGCTTTCTCTCACCCCTGTGCTTTCTCTGTCCCCCCCGTGCTTTCTCTCTCTCCCCCTGTGCTTTCTCTCCCTCATGCTTTCTCTCTCTCCCCTGTGCTTTCCCTCTCTCTCTCCCCCGTGTTTTCTCTCTCTCTCCCGTGCTTTCTCCCTCACTCTCTCCCCTGTGCTTTCTCTCCCCCGTGCATTCTCTGTCTCGCCCCCGTGCATTCTCTTTCTCTCTTTCTCCCCCGTGCTTTCTCTCTCTCTCCCCTGTGCTTTCTCTCTCTCCCCCGTGCTTTCGCTCTACCCCATGCTTTCTCTCTCTCTTTCTCCCCTGTGCTTTCTCTCTCTCCATCTTTCTCCCCTGTGCATTCTCTCTCTCCCCTGTGCTTTCTCTCCCCTGTGCTTTCCCTCTCTCTCTCCCCGTGCATTCTCTCTCTCCCCCCCAGTACATTCTCTCTCTCCCCCCCTTACATTCTCTCTCTCCCCCCCCTTACATTCTCTCTCTTCCCCCCCCTCCCCCCGTGCTTTCTCTCTCTTCCCCCCCCTCCGTGCTTTCTCTCTCCCCTGTGATTTCTCTCTCTCTCTCTCCCCCCGTGCTTTCTCTCTCTCTTCCCTCTCTTCTCTCTCTCTCTCCCCCCGTGCTTTCTCTCCCCCGTGCTTTCTCTCTCTCCTCCCCGTGCTTTCTCTCTCTGTCTCCCCCGTGCTATCTCTCTCTCTGTCTCTCTCTCTCCCCGTGCTTTCTCTCTCTCTCTCCGTGCTTTCTCTCTCTCTCCCCGTGCTTTCTCTCCCCCGCCGGGCTTTCTCTCTCTCCCCCGTGCTTTCTCGCTCTCTCCACCGTGCTTTCTCTCTCTCTCCCCCCGTGCTTTCTCTCTCTCTTCCCCGTGCTTTCTCTCTCTCTCCCGTGCTTTCTCTCTCTCTCCCCGTGCTTTCTCTCTCTCTCCCCGTGCTTTCTCTCTCTCTCCCCGTGCTTTCTCTCTCTCTCTCCCCGTGCTTTCTCTCTCTCTCTCCCCGTGCTTTCTCTCTCTCCCCCCCGTGCTTTCTCTCTCACCCCCCCCCCCGTGCTTTCTCTCTCTCCCCCCCCCCCGTGCTTTCTCTCTCTCCCCCCCCCGTGCTTTCTCTCTCTCCCCCGTGCTTTCTCTCCCTCCCCGTGCTTTCTCTCTCTCCCCCGTGCTTTCTCTCTCTCCCCCGTGCTTTCTCTCTCTCCCCGTGCTTTCTCTCTCTCCCCCGTGCTTTCTCTCTCTCTTCCCCGTGCTTCCTCTCTCTCTTCCCCGTGCTTTCTCTCTACCCGTGCTTTCTCTCTCTCGCTCCCCCGTGCTTTCTCTCTCTCGCTCCCCCGTGCTTTCTCTCTACCCCGTGCTTTCTCTCTCTCGCTCCCCAGTGCTTTCTCTCTACACCGTGCTTTCTCTCTCTCGCTCCCCGTGCTTTCTCTCTCACTCTCTCCCTGTGCTTTCTCTCCCCGTGCATTCTCTCTCTCGCCCCCGTGCATTCTCTCTCTCGCCCCCGTGCATTCTCTCTCTCTTTCCCCCACCCCCCCCGTGCATTCTCTCTCTCTTTCCCCCACCCCCCCCCCCCGTGCATTCTATCCCCCCCCCCCCGTGTATTCTCAATCTCTTCCCCCCGTGCTTTCTCTCTCTCCCCCCCGTGCTTTCGCGCTCTCTTCCCCCCCGTGCATTCACTCTCTCTTCCCCCCCCCCCCCCGTGCTTTCTCTCTCCATTGTGCTTTCTCTCTCTCCCCCCTCCCCCGTGCTTTCTCTCTTCCTCCCCCGTGCTTTCTCCCCCCCTCGTGCTTTCTCTCTCCCCCCCGTGCTTTCTCTCTCTCACCCCTGTGCTTTCTCTCTCTCACCCCTGTGCTTTCTCTTTCCCCCCCAGTGTTTTCTCTCTCCCCACCCGTGCTTTCTCTCTCCCCCGTGCTTTCTCTCTCCCTCGTGCTTTCTCTCTCTCCCCCCCTTACATTCTCTCTCTCCCCCCTTACATTCTCTCTCTCCCCCCCTTACATTCTCTCTCTTCCCCCCCCTCCCCCCGTGCTTTCTCTCTCTTCCCCCCCCCGTGCATTCTCTCTTCCCCACCGTGCTTTCTCTCTCTCCCCCCGTGCTTTCTCTCTCTTCCCCCCCGTGCTTTCTCTCCCCCCCGTGCTTTCACTCTCTCCCCCCCGTGCTTTCTCTCTCTCACCTCTGTGCTTTCTCTGTCCCCCCCGTGCTTTCTCTCTCTCACCCCTGTGCTTTCTCTGTCCCCCCCGTGCTTTCTCTCTCTCCCCTGTGCTTTCCCTCTCTCTCTCTTCCCCCCCGTGCTTTCTCTCCCTCATGCTTTCTCTCTCTCCCCTGTGCTTTCCCTCTCTCTCTCCCCCGTGTTTTCTCTCTCTCTCCCGTGCTTACTCCCTCACTCTCTCCCCTGTGCTTTCTCTCCCCCGTGCATTCTCTGTCTCGCCCCCGTGCATTCTCTTTCTCTCTTTCTCCCCCGTGCTTTCTCTCTCTCCCCTGTGCTTTCTCTCTCTCCCCTGTGCTTTCCCTCTCTCTCTCCCCCGTGCATTCTCTCTCTCCCCCCAGTACATTCTCTCTCTCCCCCCCCTTACATTCTCTCTCTCCCCCCCTTACATTCTCTCTCTTCCCCCCCTCCCCCCGTGCTTTCTCTCTCTTCCCCCCCCCCGTGCTTTCTCTCTCCCCTGTGATTTCTCTCTCTCTCTCTCTCCGTGCTTTCTCTCTCTCTCCCCGTGCTTTCTCTCTCTCCCCTGTGCTTTCTCTCTCTCCCCTGTGCTTTCCCTCTCTCCCCCGTGCATTCTCTCTCTCCCCCCCAGTACATTCTCTCTCTCCCCCCCTTACATTCTCTCTCTCCCCCCCTTACATTCTCTCTCTTCCCCCCCTCCCCCCGTGCTTTCTCTCTCTTCCCCCCCCCCCCGTGCTTTCTCTCTCCCCTGTGATTTCTCTCTCTCTCTCTCCCCCGTGCATTCTCTCTCTTCCCCCCCCGTGCATTCTCTCTCTTCCCCCCCCCCCCGTGCATTCTCTCTCTTCCCCCCCCCCCCCCCGTGCATTCTCTCTCTACCCCCCCCGTGCATTCTCTCTCTCCCCCCCCGTGCATTCTCTCTCTCTTCCCCCCCCCGTGCTTTCTCTCTCTCCCTCCCCCGTGCTTTCTCTCTCTCCCTCCCCCGTGCTTTCTCTCTCTCCCTCCCCCGTGCTTCTCTCTCTCTCCCTCCCCCGTGCTTTCTCTCTCTCCCTCCCCCGTGCTTTCTCTCTCTCCCTCCCCCGTGCTTTCTCTCTCTCCCCCCCGTGCTTTCTCTCTCTCCCCCCCGTGCTTTCTCTCTCTCGCCCCCCCGTGCTTTCTCTCTCCCTCCCCCGTGTTTTCTCTCTCTCCCCCCCGTGCTTTTTCTCGCTCCCCCGTGCTTTCTCTCGCACCCCCGTGCTTTCTCTTGCTCCCCCGTGCTTTCTCTCGCTCCCCCGTGCTTTCTCTCGCTCCCCCGTGCTTTCTCTTCCTTTCCCCAGTGCTTTCTCTCTCTCTGTCTCTCTCTCTCTCCCCGGTGCTTCCTCTCTTTCACCATGCTTTCTTTCTTTCCCGTGCTTTCTCTCTTTCCCGTCCTTTCTCTCCCTCCTGTGCTTTCTCTCTCTCTCCCCCGTGCTTTCTCTCTCTCTCCCCCGTGCTTTCTCTCTCTCCCCCGTGCTTTCTCTCTCTCCCCTGTGCTTTCTCTCTCTCCCCCGTGCTTTCTCTCTCTCCCCTGTGCTTTCTCTCTCTCCCCCGTGCTTTCTCTCTCCCCCGTGCTTTCTCTCTCTCTCTCTCGCTCCCCCGTGCTTTCTCTCTCTCTCTCGCTCCCCCGTGCTTTCTCTCTCTCTCGCTCTCCCCGTGCTTTCTCTCTCTGTCTCCCCCGTGCTTTCTCTCTTTGTCTCCCCCGTGCTTTCTCTCTCTGTCTTCCCCGTGCTTTCTCTCTCTCTCTCAGTGATTTCTCTCTCTCTCCCCCGTGCTTTCTCTCTCTCCCCCGCCGGGCTTTCTCTCTCTTCTCCCCCCCCCCCCTGTGCTTTCTCTCTTCCAGGCCCCCCCCCCCGCTTTCTCTCTTCCCGCCCCCCCCCCCCCCACTTTCTCTCCCCCGTGCTTTCTCTCTCTCTCCACCGGGCTTTCTCTCTCTCTCCACCGGGCTTTCTCTCTCTCTCCCGTGCTTTCTGTCTCCCCCGTGCTTTCTCTCTCTCTCCCCATGCTTTCTCTCTCTCTCTCTCTCTCTACCCTGTGCTTTCCCTCTCTCTCTCCCCCGTGATTTCTCTCTCTCTCCCGTGCTTTCTCTCTCACTCTCCCCTGTGCTTTCTCTCCCCTGTGCATTCTCTCTCTTTTCCCCCCCCCCCCGTGCATTCTCTCTCTTCCCCCCCGTGCATTCTCTCTCTCCCCCCGTGCTTTCTCTCTCTTCCCCCCCCGTGCTTTCTCTCTCTCCCCCCCGTGTTTTCTCTCTCTCTCCCGTGCTTTCTCTCTCACTCTCTCCCCTGTGCTTTCTCTCCCCCGTGCATTCTCTGTCTCGCCCCCGTGCATTCTCTCTCTCGCCCCCGTGCATTCTCTCTCTCTTCCCCCCCTTGCATTCTCTCTCTCCCCCCGTGCTTTCTCTCTCTCTCTCTTTCTCCCCCGTGCTTTCTCTCTCTCTCTCTTTCTCCCCTGTGCTTTCTCTCTCTCCCCTGTGCTTTCTCTCTCTCCCCCGTGCTTTCGCTCTACCCCATGCTTTCTCTCTCTCTTTCTCCCCCGTGCTTTCTCTCGCTCCCTCTCTCTCCCTGTGCTTTCTCTCTCTCCCCTGTGCTTTCTCTCTCTCCCCCATGCTTTCTCTCCCCCATGCTTTCTCTCCCTCCCCTGTGCTTTCCCTCTCTCTCTCCCGTGCTTTCTCTCTCTCCCCCGCGCATTCTCTCTCTCTCCCGCGCTTTCTCTCTCTCCCCCCAGTACATTCTCTCTCTCCCCCCCTTACATTCTCTCTCTTTCCCCCACCCCGTGCTTTCTCTCTCTTTTCCCCCCCCCCCGTGCTTTCTCTCTCTTCCCCCCCGTGCTTTCTCTCTCTCTCTCTCCCCCCCCCCCGTGCTTTCTCTCTCTCTTCCCCGTGCTTTCTCTCTCTCTCTCTCTCCCCCCGTGCTTTCTCTCCCCCGTGCTTTCTCTCTCTCTCCCCCCCGTGCTTTCTCTCTCTGTCTCCCCGTGCTTTCTCTCTCTCTCTCTCGCTCCCCCGTGCTTTCTCTCTCTCTCTCTCTCCCCCGTGCTTTCTCTCTCTGTCTCCCCCGTGCTTTCTCTCTTTGTCTCCCCCGTGCTTTCTCTCTCTGTCTCCCCCGTGCTTTCTCTCTCTCTCTCAGTGATTTCTCTCTCTCTCCCCGTGCTTTCTCTCTCTCCCCCGCCGGGCTTTCTCTCTCTTCTCCCCCCCCCCCCTGTGCTTTCTCTCTTCCAGGCCCCCCCCCCGCTTTCTCTCTTCCCGCCCCCCCCCCCCCACTTTCTCTCTCTCCCCCGTGCTTTCTCTCTCTCTCCACCGGGCTTTCTCTCTCTCTCCACCGGGCTTTCTCTCTCTCTCTCCCGTGCTTTCTGTCTCCCCCGTGCTTTCTCTCTCTCTCCCCATGCTTTCTCTCTCTCTCTCTCTCTCTACCCTGTGCTTTCCCTCTCTCTCTCCCCCGTGATTTCTCTCTCTCTCCCGTGCTTTCTCTCTCACTCTCCCCTGTGCTTTCTCTCCCCTGTGCATTCTCTCTCTTTTCCCCCCCCCCCCCGTGCATTCTCTCTCTCTCCCCCCCGTGCATTCTCTCTCTCCCCCCCGTGCTTTCTCTCTCTTCCCCCCCCCGTGTTTTCTCTCTCTCTCCCGTGCTTTCTCTCTCACTCTCTCCCCTGTGCTTTCTCTCCCCCGTGCATTCTCTGTCTCGCCCCCGTGCATTCTCTCTCTCTTCCCCCCCTTGCATTCTCTCTCTCCCCCCCCGTGCTTTCTCTCTCTCTCTCTCTTTCTCCCCCGTGCTTCCTCTCTCTCTCTCTTTCTCCCCTGTGCTTTCTCTCTCTCCCCTGTGCTTTCTCTCTCTCCCCCGTGCTTTCGCTCTACCCCATGCTTTCTCTCTCTCTTTCTCCCCCGTGCTTTCTCTCGCTCCCTCTCTCTCCCCTGTGCTTTCTCTCTCTCCCCTGTGCTTTCTCTCTCTCCCCCATGCTTTCTCTCCCCCATGCTTTCTCTCTCTCCCCTGTGCTTTCCCTCTCTCTCTCCCATGCTTTCTCTCTCTCCCCCGCGCATTCTCTCTCTCTCCCGCGCTTTCTCTCTCTCCCCCCAGTACATTCTCTCTCTCCCCCCCTTACATTCTCTCTCTTTCCCCCACCCCGTGCTTTCTCTCTCTTTTCCCCCCCCCCCCCGTGCTTTCTCTCTCTTCCCCCCGTGCTTTCTCTCTCTCTCTCTCCCCCCCCCCCGTGCTTTCTCTCTCTCTTCCCCGTGCTTTCTCTCTCTCTCTCTCTCTCCCCCGTGCTTTCTCTCCCCCGTGCTTTCTCTCTCTCTCCCCCCCGTGCTTTCTCTCTCTGTCTCCCCCGTGCTTTCTCTCTCTCTCCCCCCCGTGCTTTCTCTCTCTGTCTCCCCCGTGCTTTCTCTCTCTGTCTCTCTCCCCGTGCTTTCTCTCCCCCGCCGGTCTTTCTCTCGCCCCGTGCTTTCCCCCGTGCATTCTCTCTCTTCCCCCCCCCGTGCATTCTCTCTCCTCCCCCCCCGTGCATTCTCTCTCTCTCCCCCCCGTGCATTCTCTCTCCCCCCCCGTGCATTCTCTCTCTCCCCCCCCCGTGCATTCTCTCTCTCCCCCCCCGTGCATTCTCTCTCTTTCCCCCCGTGCATTCTCTCTCTCTTCCCCCCCGTGCTTTCTCTCTCTTCCCCCCCGTGCTTTCTCTCTCTTCCCCCCCGTGCTTTCTCTCTCTCACCCCCGTGCTTTCTCTCTCTCCCTCCCCCGTGCTTTCTCTCTCTCCCTCCCCCGTGCTTTCTCTCTCCCTCCCCCGTGCTTTCTCTCTCCCTCCCCCGTGCTTTCTCTCTCCCTCCCCCGTGCTTTCTCTCTCTCCCCCCCGTGCTTTCTCTCTCTTCCCCCCCCCCCCCCGTGCTTTCTCTCTCTCCCCCCCCCCATGCTTTCTCTCTCCCCCCCCGTGCTTTCTCTCTCGCTCCCCCGTGCTTTCTCTCTCGCTCCCCCGTGCTTTCTCTCTCGCTCCCCCGTGCTTTCTCTCTCTCCACTGTGCTTTCTCTCTCTGTCTCCCCCGTGCTATCTCTCTCTCTCCGTGCTTTCTCTCTCTCTCCCCGTGCTTTCTCTCCCCCGCCGGGCTTTCTCTCTCTCCCCCGTGCTTTCTCTCTCTCTTCCCCGTGCTTTCTCTCTCTCTCGCCGTGCTTTCTCTCTCTCTTCCTCGTGCTTTCTCTCTCTCTTCCTCGTGCTTTCTCTCTCTCTCCCCCGTGCATTTTCTCTCTCTTCCCCCGTGCATTCTCTCTCTTTCCCCCCCCCCCCCGTGCTTTCTGTCTCTCCCCCCCGTGCTTTCTGTCTCCCCCCCGTGCTTTCTGTCTCTCCCCCCCGTGCTTTCTGTCTCTTCCCCCCCCCCCCCCGTGCTTTCTCTCTCTCCCTCCCCCGTGCTTTCTCTCTCTCCCCCCCGTGCTTTCTGTCTCTCCCCCCCCCCCGTGCTTTCTCTCTCTCCCTCCCCTGTGCATTCTCCCCCCCCCGTGCTTTCTCTCTTTCCCCCCCCCCCCGTGCTTTCTCTCTTTCCCCCCCCCCCCCGTGCTTTCTCTCTCTCCCCCCCCCCCGTGCTTTCTCTCTCTCCCCCCGTGCTTTCTCTCTCTCCCCCGTGCTTTCTCTCTCTCCCCCCGTGCTTTCTCTCTCTCCCCCCGTGCTTTCTGTCTCTCCCCCCCCCCCGTGCTTTCTCTCTCTTCCCCCCCGTGCTTTCTCTCTCTTCCCCCCCCGTGCTTTCTCTCTCTTCCCCCCCCGTGCTTTCTCTCTCTTCCCCCCCGTGCTTTCTCTCTCTCCCCCCCCCCGTGCTTTCTCTCTCTCCCTCCCCCGTGCTTTCTCCCCCCCCCCCCCCGTGCTTTCTCTCTCTCCCCCCCGTGCTTTCTCTCCCCCCCCCCCCGTGCTTTCTCTCTCCCCCCCGTGCTTTCTCTATCTCTCCCCCCCGTGCTTTGTCTATCTCTCCCCCATGCTTTCTCTCTCTCCCCCGTGCTTTCTCTCTCTCCCCCGTGCTTTCTCTCTCTCCCCCGTGCTTTCTCCATCTCTCCCCTCCGTGCTTTGTCTCTCTCCCCCGTGCTTTCTCTCTCTCTCCCCCGTGCTTTCTCTCTCTCTCCCCCGTGCTTTCTCTCTCTCTCCCCCGTGCTTTCTCTCTCTCTCCCCCGTGCTTTCTCTCTCTCTCCCCCGTGCTTTCTCTCTCTCTCCCCCGTGCTTTCTCTCTCTCTCCCCCGTGCTTTCTCTCTCTCTCCCCCGTGCTTTCTCTATCTCTCCCCCGTGCTTTCTCTCTCTCCCCCGTGCTTTCTCTCTCTCCCCCGTGCTTTCTCTATCTCTCCCCCCCGTGCTTTGTCTCACTCCCCCGTGCTTTCTCTCTCTCTCCCCCGTGCTTTCTCTATCTCTCCCTCCCGTGCTTTGTCTCGCTCCCCCGTGCTTTCTCTTCCTTTCCCCCGTGCTTTCTCTCTCTCTGTCTCTCTCTCTCTCCCCGGTGCTTCCTCTCTCTCTTTCCCCATGCTTTCTCTCTCTCTTTCCCCGTGCTTTCTCTCTCTCTTTCCCCATGCTTTCTCTCTCTCTTTCCCCATGCTTTCTCTCTTTCCCGTGCTTTCTCTCTCTCCCCCGTGCTTTCTCTCTCTCCCCCGTGCTTTCTCTCTCTTCCCCGTGCTTTCTCTCTCTTCCCCGTGCTTTCTCTCTCTTCTCCGTGCTTTCTCTCTCTTCTCCGTGCTTTCTCTCTCTTCTCCGTGCTTTCTCTCTCTTCTCCGTGCTTTCTCTCTCTCTACCCCGTGCTTTCTCTCTCTCTCTCGCTCCCCCGTGCTTTCTCTCCCCCGTGCTTTCTCTCTCTCTCTCTCTCCCCGTGCTTTCTCTCTCTCTCCCCGTGCTTTCTCTCTCTCTCCCCGTGCTTTCTCTCTCTCTCCCCGTGCTTTCTCTCTCTCTCCCCGTGCTTTCTCTCTCTCTCCCCGTGCTTTCTCACTCTCTCCCCGTGCTTTCTCTCTCTCTCCCCGTGCTTTCTCTCTCTCTCCCCGTGCTTTCTCTCTCTCTCCCCGTGCTTTCTCTCTTTCTCCCCGTGCTTTCTCTCTCTCCCCCGTGCTTTCTCTCTCTCCCCCGTGCTTTCTCTCTCTCCCCCGTGCTTTCTCTCTACCCCATGCTTTCTCTCCCCCATGCTTTCTCTCTCTCTCTCCCCTGTGCTTTCCCTTTCTTCCCCCCTTGCATTCTCTCTCTCCCCCCCCCCCGTGCTTTCTCTCTCTTTCCCTCCCCCCCCCCCCGTGCTTTCTCTCTCTTTCCCCCCCCCCCCCCCCCCGTGCTTTCTCTCTTCCCCGTGCTTTCTCTCTCTCTACCCCGTGCTTTCTCTCTCTCTCCCCCGTGCTTTCTCTCTCTCTCCCCGTGCTTTCTCTCTTTCTCCCCGTGCTTTCTCTCTCTCCCCCGTGCTTTCTCTCTCTCCCCCGTGCTTTCTCTCTCTCCCCCGTGCTTTCTCTCTACCCCATGCTTTCTCTCCCCCATGCTTTCTCTCTCTCTCTCCCCTGTGCTTTCCCTTTCTTCCCCCCTTGCATTCTCTCTCTCCCCCCCCCCCCGTGCTTTCTCTCTCTTTCCCTCCCCCCCCCCCGTGCTTTCTCTCTCTTTCCCCCCCCCCCCCCCCCCCGTGCTTTCTCTCTTCCCCGTGCTTTCTCTCTCTCTACCCCGTGCTTACTCTCTCTCGCTCCCCCGTGCTTTCTCTCCCCCGTGCTTTCTCTCTCTCTCTGTCACCCCCGTGCTTTCTCTGTCTGTCTCCCCCGTGCTTTCTCTCTCTGTCTCCCCCGTGCTTTCTCTCTCTCTCTCTCTCTCTCCCCGTGCTTTGTCTCTCTCTCCCCGTGCTTTCTCTCCCCTTCCGGGCTTTCTCTCGCCCCGTGCTTTCTCTCCCCCGTGCATTCTCTCTCTCTCCCCCGTGCATTCTCTCTCTTCCCCCCCCGTGCTTTCTCTCTCTCCCCCCCCCCCCTGTGCTTTCTCTCTCTTTCCCCCCCCCCCCCCCCGTGCTTTCTCTTTCTCTCCCCCCCCCCCCGTGCTTTCTCTCTCTCTCCCCCGTGCTTTCTCTCTCTCTCCCCCGTGCTTTCTCTCTCTCTCCCCCGTGCTTTCTCTCTCTCCCCCGTGCTTTCTCTCTCTCCCCCGTGCTTTCTATCTCTCTACCCCGTGCTTTCTCTCTCTCTCGCTCTCTCGCTCCCCCGTGCTTTCTCTCTCCCCGTGCTTTCTCTCCCCCGCCGGTCTTTCTCTCGCCCCGTGCTTTCCCCCGTGCATTCTCTCTCTTCCCCCCCCCCCCGTGCATTCTCTCTCTTCCCCCCCCCCCCCCGTGCATTCTCTCTCTTCCCCCCCCCCCGTGCATTCTCTCTCTTCCCCCCCCCCCCCCCGTGCATTCTCTCTCTCCCCCCCGTGCATTCTCTCTCTCCCCCCCGTGCATTCTCTCTCTCCCCCCCGTGCATTCTCTCTCTCCCCCCCGTGCATTCTCTCTCTCCCCCCCGTGCATTCTCTCTCTCCCCCCCGTGCATTCTCTCTCTCCCCCCCGTGCATTCTCTCTCTCCCCCCCGTGCATTCTCTCTCTCCCCCCCGTGCATTCTCTCTCTCCCCCCCGTGCATTCTCTCTCTCTTCCCCCCGTGCATTCTCTCTCTCTCTTCCCCCCCGTGCTTTCTCTCTCTTCCCCCCCGTGCTTTCTCTCTCTCCCCCCCCGTGCTTTCTCTCTCTCACCCCCGTGCTTTCTCTCTCTCCCTCCCCCGTGCTTTCTCTCTCTCCCTCCCCCGTGCTTTCTCTCTCTCCCCCCCGTGCTTTCTCTCTCTCCCCCCCCCCGTGCTTTCTCTCTCTCCCCCCCCCATGCTTTCTCTCTCCCCCCCCGTGCTTTCTCTCTCTTCCCCACCCCCCCATGCTTTCTCTCTTCCCCCCCCGTGCTTTCTCTCTCGCTCCCCCGTGCTTTCTCTCTCGCTCCCCCGTGCTTTCTCTCTCGCTCCCCCGTGCTTTCTCTCTCGCTCCCCCGTGCTTTCTCTCTCTCCACTGTGCTTTCTCTCTCTGTCTCCCCCGTGCTATCTCTCTCTCTCCGTGCTTTCTCTCTCTCTCCCCGTGCTTTCTCTCTCTCCCCCGTGCTTTCTCTCTCTCTTCCCCGTGCTTTCTCTCTCTCTCGCCGTGCTTTCTCTCTCTCTTCCTCGTGCTTTCTCTCTCTCTTCCTCGTGTTTTGTCTCTCTCTCCCCCGTGCATTTTCTCTCTCTTCCCCCGTGCATTTTCTCTCTCTTCCCCCGTGCATTCTCTCTCTTCCCCCCCCCCCCCCCCCCCCCCGTGCTTTCTGTCTCTCCCCCCCGTGCTTTCTGTCTCTCCCCCCCGTGCTTTCTGTCTCTCCCCCCCGTGCTTTCTCTCTCTCCCCCCCCGTGCTTTCTCTCTCTCACCCCCGTGCTTTCTCTCTCTTCCCCCCCCGTGCTTTCTCTCTCTTCCCCCCCGTGCTTTCTCTCTCTCCCCCCCGTGCTTTCTCTCTCCCTCCCCCGTGCTTTCTCTCTCTCCCTCCCCCGTGCTTTCTCTCTCCCTCCCCCGTGCTTTCTCCCTCCCCCGTGCTTTCTCTCTCTCCCCCCCGTGCTTTCTCTCTCTTCCCCCCCCCCCCCGTGCTTTCTCTCTCTCCCCCCCCGTGCTTTCTCTCTCTCACCCCCGTGCTTTCTCTCTCTTCCCCCCCCGTGCTTTCTCTCTCTTCCCCCCCGTGCTTTCTCTCTCTCCCCCCCGTGCTTTCTCTCTCCCTCCCCCGTGCTTTCTCTCTCTCCCTCCCCCGTGCTTTCTCTCTCCCTCCCCCGTGCTTTCTCTCTCCCTCCCCCGTGCTTTCTCTCTCCCTCCCCCGTGCTTTCTCTCTCCCTCCCCCGTGCTTTCTCTCTCTTCCCCCCCGTGCTTTCTCTCTCTTCCCCCCCGTGCTTTCTCTCTCTTCCCCCCCGTGCTTTCTGTCTCTCCCCCCCCCCCGTGCTTTCTCTCTCTCCCTCCCCCGTGCTTTCTCCCCCCCCCGTGCTTTCTCTCTCTCCCTCCCCCGTGCTTTCTCCCCCCCCCCCCCGTGCTTTCTCTCTCTCCCCCCCCGTGCTTTCTCTCCCCCCCCCCCGTGCTTTCTCTCTCTCTCCCCCGTGCTTTCTCTCTCTCCCCCCCGTGCTTTCTCTATCTCTCCCCCATGCTTTCTCTCTCTCCCCCATGCTTTCTCTCTCTCCCCCATGCTTTCTCTATCTCTCCCCCCCGTGCTTTGTCTCACTCCCACGTGCTTTCTCTCTCTCCCCCACGTGCTTTCTCTATCTCTCCCCCCCGTGCTTTGTCTCGCTCCCCCGTGCTTTCTCTTCCTTTCCCCCGTGCTTTCTCTCTCTGTCTCTCTCTCTCTCCCCGGTGCTTCCTCTCTCTCTTTCCCCATGCTTTCTCTCTCTCTTTCCCCGTGCTTTCTCTCTCTCTTTCCCCATGCTTTCTCTCTTTCCCGTGCTTTCTCTCTTTCCCGTGCTTTCTCTCTCTCCCCCGTGCTTTCTCTCTCTCCCCCGTGCTTTCTCTCTCTCCCCCGTGCTTTCTCTCTCTTCTCCGTGCTTTCTCTCTCTTCTCCGTGCTTTCTCTCTCTTCTCCGTGCTTTCTCTCTCTTCTCCGTGCTTTCTCTCTCTCTACCCCGTGCTTTCTCTCTCTCTCTCGCTCCCCCGTGCTTTCTCTCTCTCTCTCGCTCCCCCGTGCTTTCTCTCCCCCGTGCTTTCTCTCTCTCTCTCTCTCTCCCCGTGCTTTCTCTCTCTCTCCCCGTGCTTTCTCTCTCTCTCCCCGTGCTTTCTCTCTCTCTCCCCGTGCTTTCTCTCTCTCCCCCCGTGCTTTCTCTCTCTCCCCCGTGCTTTCTCTCTCTCCCCAGTGCTTTCTCTCTCTCCCCTGTGCTTTCTCTCTCTCCCCTGTGCTTTCTCTCTCTCCCCTGTGCTTTCTCTCTCTCCCCTGTGCTTTCTCTCTCTCCCCTGTGCTTTCTCTCTCTCCCCTGTGCTTTCTCTCTCTCCCCCGTTACTTCTCTCTCTCCCCCGTGCTTTCTCTCTCTCTCTCCCCTGTGCTTTCCCTTTCTTCCCCCCTTGCATTCTCTCTCTCCCCCCCCGTGCTTTCTCTCTCTTCCCCCCCCCCCCCCCGTGCTTTCTCTCTTCTCCGTGCTTTCTCTCTCTCTACCCCGTGCTTACTCTCTCTCGCTCCCCCGTGCTTTCTCTCCCCCGTGCTTTCTCTCTCTCTCTGTCACCCCCGTGCTTTCTCTGTCTGTCTCCCCCGTGCTTTCTCTCTCTGTCTCCCCCGTGCTTTCTCTCTCTCTCTCTCTCTCCCCGTGCTTTGTCTCTCTCTCCCCGTGCTTTCTCTCCCCTTCCGGGCTTTCTCTCGCCCCGTGCTTTCTCTCCCCCGTGCATTCTCTCTCTCTCCCCCGTGCATTCTCTCTCTTCCCCCCCCCGTGCTTTCTCTCTCTCCCCCCCCCCTGTGCTTTCTCTCTCTTCCCCCCTCCCCCCCCCTGTGCTTTCTCTCTCTCCCCCCCCCCCCCCGTGCTTTCTCTTTCTCTCCCCCCCGTGCTTTCTCTCTCCCCGTGCTTTCTCTCTCTCTCCCCCGTGCTTTCTCTCTCTCTCCCCCGTGCTTTCTCTCTCTCCCCCGTGCTTTCTATCTCTCTACCCCGTGCTTTCTCTCTCTCTCTCTCGCTCTCTCGCTCCCCCATGCTTTCTCTCCCCGTGCTTTCTCTCTCTCTCCTCCTTGCTTTCTCTCTCTGTCTCCCCCGTGCTTTCTCTCTCTCTCTCTCTCTCTCCCCGTGCTTTCTCTCTCTCTCCCCCGTGCATTCTCTCTCTTCCCCCCCCGTGCATTCTCTCTCTCCCCCCCGTTCATTCTCTCTCTTCCCCCCCCGTGCTTTCTCTCTCTCTCCCCCCCGTGCTTTCTCTCTCTTCCCCCCCCCCCGTGCTTTCTCTCTCTCCCCCCCGTGCTTTATCTCTCTCCCCCCCGTGCTTTATCTCTCTCCCCCCCGTGCTTTCTCTCTCTCCCCCCCCGTGCTTTCTCTCTCTCCCTCCCCCGTGCTTTCTCTCTCTCCCTCCCCCGTGCTTTCTCTCTCTCCCCCCCCCCGTGCTTTCTCTCTCTCCCCCCCCCGTGCTTTCTCTCTCTCCCCCCCCCGTGCATTCTCTCTCTCCCCCCGTGCATTCTCTCTCTCCCCCCCTTGCATTCTCTCTCTCTCTCTCCCCCGTGCTTTCTCTCTCCCCCGCGCTTCCTCTCTCTCTTCCCCGTGCTTCCTCTCTCTCTCCTGTGCTTTCTCTCTCTCCCCCGCGCATTCTCTCTCTCCCCCCAGTACATTTTCTCTCTCCCCCCCTTACATTCTCTCTCTTTCCCCCCCCCCCGTGCTTTCTCTCTCTTTCCCCCCCCCCCCCCGTGCTTTCTCTCTCTTTCCCCCCCCGTGCTTTCTCTCTCTCTCTCTCCCCCCCCCCCCGTGCTTTCTCTCTCTCTTCCCCGTGCTTTCTCTCTCTCTCTCTCTCTCGCTCCCCCGTGCTTTCTCTCCCCCGTGCTTTCTCTCTCTCTCCCCCCCGTGCTTTCTCTCTCTGTCTTCCCCCGTGCTTTCTCTCTCTCTCTCTCCCCGTGCTTTCTCTCTCTCTCCCCATGCTTTCTCTCCCCCGCCGGTCTTTCTCTCGCCCCGTGCTTTCCCCCGTGCATTCTCTCTCTTCCCCCCCCCCCCCCGAGCATTCTCTCTCCTCCCCCCCCGTGCATTCTCTCTCTCCCCCCCGTGCATTCTCTCTCTCCCCCCCCGTGCATTCTCTCTCTCCCCCCCGTGCATTCTCTCTCTTCCCCCCCCGTGCATTCTCTCTCTCCCCCCCCGTGCATTCTCTCTCTCCCCCCCGTGCATTCTCTCTCTCTTCACCCCCGTGCATTCTCTCTCTCTTCCCCCCCGTGCTTTCTCTCTCTTTCCCCCCCCCCCGTGCTTTCTCTCTCTCACCCCCGTGCTTTCTCTCTCTCCCTACCCCATGCTTTCTCTCTCTCCCTCCCCCGTGCTTTCTCTCTCCCTCCCCCACGCTTTCTCTCTCCCCCCCCCGTGCTTTCTCTCTCTTCCCCCCCCCCGTGCTTTCTCTCTCTTCCCCCCCCCCGTGCTTTCTCTCTCTCCCCCCCCCCCATGCTTTCTCTCTCCCCCCCCGTGCTTTCTCTCTCGCTCCCCCGTGCTTTCTCTCTCTCCACCGTGCTTTCTCTCTCTGTCTCCCCCGTGCTATCTCTCTCTCTCCGTGCTTTCTCTCTCTCTCCCCGTGCTTTTTCTCCCCCGCCGGGCTTTCTCTCTCTCCCCCGTGCTTTCTCTCTCTCTTCCTCGTGCTTTCTCTCTCTCTCCCCCGTGCATTTTCTCTCTCTTCCCCCGTGCATTCTCTCTCTTTTCCCCCCCCCCCCCCCCCGTGCTTTCTGTCTCTCCCCCCCGTGCTTTCTGTCTCCCCCCCCCGTGCTTTCTGTCTCTCCCCCCCGTGCTTTCTGTCTCTTCCCCCCCCCCCCCCATGCTTTCTCTCTCTCCCTCCCCCGTGCTTTCTCTCTCTTCCCCCCCGTGCTTTCTCTCTCTCCCCCCCCCCGTGCTTTCTGTCTCTTCTCCCCCCCCCCCCGTGCTTTCTCTCTCTCCCCCCCGTGCTTTCTCTCTTCCCCCCCCCCGTGCTTTCTCTCTCTCCCCCCCCGTGCTTTCTCTCTTCCCCCCCCCCCCCCCGTGCTTTCTCTCTCTCCCCCCGTGCTTTCTCTCTCTCCCCCCGTGCTTTCTCTCTCTCCCCCCGTGCTTTCTCTCTCTCCCCCCGTGCTTTCTCTCTCTCCCCCCGTGCTTTCTCTCTCTCCCCCCGTGCTTTCTCTCTCTCCCCCCGTGCTTTCTCTCTCTCCCCCCGTGCTTTCTCTCTCTCCCCCCGTGCTTTCTCTCTCTCCCCCCGTGCTTTCTCTCTCTCCCCCCGTGCTTTCTGTCTCTCCCCCCCCCCGTGCTTTCTCTCTCTCCCTCCCCCGTGCTTTCTCCCCCCCCCCGTGCTTTCTCTCTCTTCCCCCCCGTGCTTTCTCTCTCTCTCCCCCCCGTGCATTCTCTCTCTCTTCACCCCCGTGCATTCTCTCTCTCTTCCCCCCCGTGCTTTCTCTCTCTTTCCCCCCCCCCCGTGCTTTCTCTCTATCCCCCCGTGCTTTCTCTCTCTCACCCCCGTGCTTTCTCTCTCTCCCTACCCCGTGCTTTCTCTCTCTCCCTCCCCCGTGCTTTCTCTCTCCCTCCCCCGTGCTTTCTCTCTCTCCCCCCCGTGCTTTCACTCTCTTCCCCCCCCCCCGTGCTATCTCTCTCTCCCCCCCCCCCATGCTTTCTCTCTCCCCCCCCGTGCTTTCTCTCTCGCTCCCCCGTGCTTTCTCTCTCTCCACCGTGCTTTCTCTCTCTGTCTCCCCCGTGCTATCTCTCTCTCTCCGTGCTTTCTCTCTCTCTCCCCGTGCTTTTTCTCTCTCTCCCCGTGCTTTTTCTCCCCCGCCGGGCTTTCTCTCTCTCCCCCGTGCTTTCTCTCTCTCTCTTCCTCGTGCTTTCTCTCTCTCTCCCCCGTGCATTTTCTCTCTCTTCCCCCGTGCATTCTCTCTCTTTTCCCCCCCCCCCCCCGTGCTTTCTGTCTCTCCCCCCCGTGCTTTCTGTCTCCCCCCCCCGTGCTTTCTGTCTCTCCCCCCCGTGCTTTCTGTCTCTTCCCCCCCCCCCCGTGCTTTCTCTCTCTCCCTCCCCCGTGCTTTCTCTCTCTTCCCCCCCGTGCTTTCTCTCTCTCCCCCCCCCGTGCTTTCTGTCTCTTTCCCCCCCCCCCCCCCCGTGCTTTCTCTCTCTCCCCCCCGTGCTTTCTCTCTTCCCCCCCCCCCGTGCATTCTCTCTCTCCCCCCCGTGCATTCTCTCTCTTCCCCCCCCGTGCATTCTCTCTCTCTCTCTCCCCCCTCCGTGCTTTCTCTCTCTCTTCCCCGTACTTTCTCTCTCTCTCTCTCTCTCGCTCCCCCGTGCTTTCTCTCCCCCGTGCTTTCTCTCTCTGTCTCCCCCGTGCTTTCTCTCTCTGTCTCCCCCGTGCTTTCTCTCTCTCTCTCTCCCCGTGCTTTCTCTCTCTCTCTCTCCCCGTGCTTTCTCTCTCTCTCCCCGTGCTTTCTCTCCCCCGCCGGTCTTTCTCTCGCCCCGTGCTTTCCCCCGTGCATTCTCTCTCTTCCCCCCCCCCCGTGCATTCTCTCTCCTCCCCCCCCGTGCATTCTCTCTCTCCCCCCCCCGTGCATTCTCTCTCTCTTCCCCCCGTGCATTCTCTCTCTCTTCCCCCCGTGCATTCTCTCTCTCTTCCCCCCCGTGCTTTCTCTCTCTTCCCCCCCGTGCTTTCTCTCTCTCCCCCCCGTGCTTTCTCTCTCTCACCCCCGTGCTTTCTCTCTCTCCCTCCCCCGTGCTTTCTCTCTCTCCCTCCCCCGTGCTTTCTCTCTCCCTCCCCCGTGCTTTCTCTCTCTCCCCCCCGTGCTTTCTCTCTCTCCCCCCCCCGTGCTTTCTCTCTCTTCCCCCCCCCGTGCTTTCTCTCTCGCTACCCCGTGCTTTCTCTCTCGCTCCCCCGTGCTTTCTCTCTCTCCACCGTGCTTTCTCTCTCTGTCTCCCCCGTGCTATCTCTCTCTCTCCGTGCTTTCTCTCTCTCTCCCCGTGCTTTCTCTCCCCCGCCGGGCTTTCTCTCTCTTCCCCCGCCGGGCTTTCTCTCTCTCACCCCCGTGCTTTCTCTCTCTCCCTCCCCCGTGCTTTCTCTCTCTCCCTCCCCCGTGCTTTCTCTCTCCCTCCCCCGTGCTTTCTCTCTCTCCACCCCCCCGTGCTTTCTCTCTCTCCCCCCCGTGCTTTCTCTCTCTCCCCCCCCCCCCGTGCTTTCTCTCTCTTCCCCCCCGTGCTTTCTCTCTCTTCCCCCCCGTGCTTTCTCTCTCTTCCCCCCCGTGCTTTCTGTCTCTCCCCCCCCCATGCTTTCTCTCTCTCCCTCCCCCGTGCTTTCTCCCCCCCCCGTGCTTTCTCTCTCTCCCCCCCCCGTGCTTTCTCTCTCTCCCCCGTGCTTTCTCTCTCGCTCTCTCTCTCCCCCGTGCTTTTTCTCTCTCTCTCTCTCTCTCTCTCCATCCCCGTGCTTTCTCTCTCTCCCTCCCCGTGCATTCTCTCTCTCTCCCCCATGCATTCTCTCTCTCCCTCCCCGTGCTTTCTCTCTCTCCCTCCCCGTGCTTTCTCTCTCTCTCCCCCCCGTGCTTTCTCTCTCTCCCCCCCATGCTTTCTCTCTCTTCCCCCCCGTGCTTTTTCTCCATCTCCCCCCCGTGCTTTCTCTCTCTCCCCTCCGTGCTTTCTCTCTCTCCCCCCCGTGCTTTCTCTCTCTCCCCCCCGTGCTTTCTCTCTCTCCCCCCCCCGTGCTTTCTCTCTCTCCCCCCCCGCGCTTTCTCTCTCTCCCCCGCGCTTTCTCTCTCTCCCCCGCGCTTTCTCTCTCTCCCCCGCGCTTTCTCTCTCTCCCCCGCGCTTTCTCTCTCTCCCCCGCGCTTTCTCTCTCTCCCCCGCGCTTTCTCTCTCTCCCCCGCGCTTTCTCTCTCTCTCCCCCGCGCTTTCTCTCTCTCTCCCCCGCGCTTTCTCTCTCTCTCCCCCGCGCTTTCTCTCTCTCCCCCGCGCTTTCTCTCTCTCTCCCCCGTGCTTTCTCTCTCTCTCCCCCGCGCTTTCTCTCTCTCTCCCCCGCGCTTTCTCTCTCTCCCCCGCGCTTTCTCTCTCTCTCTCGCCCTTGCTTTCTCTCTCTCTCTCCCCCGTGCTTTCTTTCTCTCTCCCCCGTGCTTTCTCTCTCTCTCTCTCTCCCCCGTGCTTTCTCTCTCTCTCTCTCTCCCCCGTGCTTTCTCTCTCTCTCTCTCTCCCCCGTGCTTTCTCTCTCTCTCTCTCCCCCGTGCTTCCTCTCTCTCTCTCTCCCCCGTGCTTTCTCTCTCTCTCTCTCCCCCGTGCTTTCTCTCTCTCTCTCCCCCGTGCTTTCTCTCTCTCTCTCTCTCCCCCGTGCTTTCTCTCTCTCTCTCCCCCCCCGTGCTTTCTCTCTCTCTCTCTCTCCCCCGTGCTTTCTCTCTCTCTCTCCCCCCCCGTGCTTTCTCTCTCTCTCTCTCTCTCTCCCCCGTGCTTTCTCTCTCTCTCTCTCCCCCGTGCTTTCTCTCTCCCCCGTGCTTTCTCTCTCTCTCCTTCACTCTCGCTCCCTCTCTCCCCTGTGCTTTCCCTCTCTCCCCTGTGCTTTCCCACTCTCTCACTCTCCCCCGTGCTTTCTCTCCCCCGTGCAATCTCTCCCCCGTGCTTTCTCTCCCCCGTGCAATCTCTCCCCCGTGCTTTCTCTCTCTCTCTATCTCTCCACATTGCTTTCTCTCTCTCTCTATCTCTCCACCGTGCTTTCTCTCTCTCTCTTTCCCGTGCTTTCTCTCTCTCTCTCCCGTGCTTTCTCTCTCTCTCTCCCGTGCTTTCTCTCTCTCTCTCTCTCCCGTGCTTTCTCTCTCTCTCCCCCGTGCTTTCTCTCTCTCTCCCCCGTGCTTTCTCTCTCTCTCCCCCGTGCTTTCTCTCTCTCTCCCCGTGCTTTCTCTCTCTCTCTCCCCCGTGCTTTCTCTCTCTCTCCCCGTGCTTTCTCTCTCTCTCCCCCGTGTTTTCTCTCTCTCCCCCGTGTTTTCTCTCTCTCTCCCCCGTGCTTTCTCTCTCTCTCCCTCGTGCTTTCTCTCTCTCCCCCGTGCTTTCTCTCTCTCTCCCCCGTGCTTTCTCTCTCTCTCCCCCGTGCTTTCTCTCTCTCTCCCCCGTGCTTTATCTCTCTCTCCCCCATGCTTTCTCTCTCTCTCTCCCCCCCCCCGTGCTTTCTCTCTCTCTTCCCCCGTGCTTTCTCTCTCTCTTCCCCCGTGCTTTCTCTCTCTCTTCCCCCGTGCTTTCTCTCTCTCGCCCCGTGCTTTCTCTCTCTCTCCCCCCCGTGCTTTCTCTCTCTCTCCCCCGTGCTTTCTCTCTCTCTCTCTCCCCGTGCTTTCTCTCTCCCCCGTGCTTTCTCTCTCTCTCCTTCATGCTTTCTCTCTAGCTCTCTCTCCCTCTCTCTCTCTCCCTCTCTCCCCTGTGCTATCCCTCTCTCTCTCCCCCGTGCAATCTCTCCCGTGCTTTCTCTCTCCCGTGCTTTCTCTCCCTCTCTATCTCTCCACCGTGTTTTCTCTCTCTCTCTCTCCCCCGTGCTTTCTCTCTCTCTCTCTCCCCTTGCTTTCTCTCTAGCTCTCTCTCCCTCTCTCTCTCTCTCTCTCTCTCTCTCTCTCTCCCCCGTGCTTCTCTCTCTCTCTCTCTCCCCTTGCTTTCTCTCTCTCTCTCCCCCGTGCTTTCTCTCTCTCTCTCTCTCCCCCGTGCTTTCTCTCTCTCTCCCCCGTGTTTCTCTCTCTCTCCCCGTGCTTTCTCTCTCTCTCCCCCGTGCTTTCTCTCTCTCTCCCCCGTGCTTTCTCTCTCTCTCCCCCGTGCTTTCTCTCTCTCTCCCCGTGCTTTCTCTCTCTCTCCCCCCCCGTGCCTTTCTCTCTCTCTCTCTCCCCCCGTGCTTTCTCTCTCTCTCTTCCCCATGCTTTCTCTCTCTCGTCCCCGTGCTTTCTCTCTCTCTCTCCCCCATGCTTTCTCTCTCTCTCCCCCCCGTGCTTTCTCTCTCTCTCCCCCGTGCTTTCTCTCTCTCTCTCTCTCCCCCGTGCTTTCTCTCTCTCTCTCTCTCTCCCCCGTGCTTTCTCTCTCCCCCGTGCTTTCTCTCTCTCTCCTTCATGCTTTCTCTCTAGCTCTCTCTCCCCCTCTCTCTCTCCTTCTCTCCCCTGTGCTTTCCCTCTCTCTCTCCCCCGTGCAATCTCTCCCGTGCTTTCTCTCTCCCGTGCTTTCTCTATCGTGCTTTCTCTCCCTCTCTATCTCTCCACCGTGTTTTCTCTCTCTCTCTCTCCCGTGTTTTCTCTCTCTCTCTCTCCCCCGTGCTTTCTCTCTCTCTCTCTCCCCCGTGCTTTCTCTCTCCCCCGTGCTTTCTCTCTCTCTCCTTCATGCTTTCTCTCTAGCTCTCTCTCCCTCTCTCTCTCTCCTTCTCTCCCCTGTGCTTTCCCTCTCTCTCTCCCCGGGAATCTCTCCCGTGCTTTCTCTCTCCCGTGCTTTCTCTCTCCCGTGCTTTCTCTCTCCCGTGCTTTCTCTCCCTCTCTATCTCTCCACCGTGTTTTCTCTCTCTCTCTCTCCCGTGTTTTCTCTCTCTCTCTCCCCCCCGTGCTTTCTCTCTCTCTCGCCCGTGCTTTCTCTCTCTCTCGCCCGTGCTTTCTCTCTCTCTCGCCCATGCTTTCTCTCTCTCTCCCCCGTGCTTTCTCTCTCTCTCTCCCCCGTGCCTTCTCTCTCTCGCTCTCCCCCGTGCCTTCTCTCTCTCTCGCTCTCCCCCGTGCCTTCTCTCTCTCTCTCTCTCCCCCGTGCTTTCTCTCTCTCGCCCCCATGCTTTCTCTCTCTCTCTCTCTCTCCCCAGTGCTTTCTCTCTCTCTCTCTCCCCCGTGCTTTCTCTCTCTCTCTCCCCCCGTGCTTTCTCTCTCCCCCGTGCTTTCTCTCTCTCTCCTTCACTCTCGCTCCCTCTCGCCCCTGTGCTTTCCCTCTCTCCTCTGTGCTTTCCCTCTCTCTCTCTCTCTCTCCCCCGTGCTTTCTCTCCCCCGTGCTTTCTCTCCCCCGTGCAATCTCTCCCCGTGCTTTCTCTCTCTCTCTATCTCTCCACCGTGCTTTCTCTCTCTCTCTCTCTCTCCCGTGCTTTCTCTCTCTCTCTCTCCCGTGCTTTCTCTCTCTCTCCCCCGTGCTTTCTCTCTCTCTCCCCCGTGCTTTCTCCCTCTCTCTCCCCCGTGCTTTCTCCCTCTCTCTCCCCCGTGCTTTCTCTCTCTCTCTCGCCCGTGCTTTCTCTCTCTCTCCCCCCGTGCTTTCTCTCTCTCTCCCCCGTGCTTTCTCTCTCTCTCTCTCTCTCCCCCGTGCTTTCTCTCTCTCTCTCTCCCCCGTGCTTTCTCTCTCTCTCCCCTTGCTTTCTCTCTCTCTCTCCCCCGTGCTTTCTCTCTCTCTCTCTCTCTCCCCCGTGCTTTCTCTCTCTCTCTCTCCCCCGTGCTTTCTCTCTCTCTCTCTCTCCCCCGTGCTTTCTCTCTCTCTCCCCCGTGCTTTCTCTCTCTCTCTCTCCCCCGTGCTTTCTCTCTCTCTCTCCCCCGTGCTTTCTCTCTCTCTCTCTCCCCCGTGCTTTCTCTCTCTCTCTCCCCCGTGCTTTCTCTCTCTCTCTCCCCCCCCCGTGCTTTCTCTCGCTCTATCTCTCTCCCCCGTGCTTTCTCTCTCTCTCTCTCCCCCGTGCTTTCTCTCTCTCTCTCTCCCCCGTGCTTTCTCTCTCCCCCGTGCTTTCTCTCTCTCTCCTTCACTCTCGCTCCCTCTCTCCCTTGTGCTTTCCCTCTCTCCCCTGTGCTTTCCCTCTCTCTCTCTCACTCTCCCCCGTGCTTTCTCTCCCCCGTGCAATCTCTCCCCCGTGCTTTCTCTCTCGCTCTATCTCTCCACATTGCTTTCTCTCTCTCTCTATCTCTCCACCGTGCTTTCTCTCTCTCTCTCTCCCGTGCTTTCTCTCTCTCTCTCTCCCCCGTGCTTTCTCTCTCTCTCCTCTCTCCCCCGTGCTTTCTCTCTCTCTCCCCCGTGCTTTCTCTCTCTCTCCCCCGTGCTTTCTCTCTCTCTCCCCCGTGCTTTCTCTCTCTCTCCCCCGTGCTTTCTCTCTCTCTCTCCCCCGTGCTTTCTCTCTCTCTCCCCCGTGCTTTCTCTCTCTCTCCCCCGTGTTTTCTCTCTCTCCCCCGTGTTTTCTCTCTCTCTCCCCCGTGCTTTCTCTCTCTCCCCCGTGCTTTCTCTCTCTCTCCCCCGTGCTTTCTCTCTCTCTCCCCCGTGCTTTCTCTCTCTCTCCCCCGTGCTTTCTCTCTCTCTCCCCCGTGCTTTCTCTCTCTCTCCCCCGTGCTTTGTCTCTCTCTCTCCCCCCCCCGTGCTTTCTCTCTCTCTTCCCCCGTGCTTTCTCTCTCTCGCCCCCGTGCTTTCTCTCTCTCTCTCTCCCCCGTGCTTTCTCTCTCCCCCGTGCTTTCTCTCTCTCTCCTTCATGCTTTCTCTCTAGCTCTCTCTCCCTCTCTCTCTCTCCCTCTCTCCCCTGTGCTATCCCTCTCTCTCTCCCCCGTGCAATCTCTCCCGTGCTTTCTCTCTCCCGTGCTTTCTCTCCCTCTCTATCTCTCCACCGTGTTTTCTCTCTCTCTCTCTCCCCCGTGCTTTCTCTCTCTCTCTCTCCCCTTGCTTTCTCTCTAGCTCTCTCTCCCTCTCTCTCTCTCTCTCTCTCTCTCTCCCCTGTGCTTTCTCTCTCTCTCTCTCCCCTTGCTTTCTCTCTCTCTCTCTCCCCCGTGCTTTCTCTCTCTCTCTCTCCCCCGTGCTTTCTCTCTCTCTCCCCGTGCTTTCTCTCTCTCTCCCCCGTGTTTTCTCTCTCTCTCCCCCGTGCTTTCTCTCTCTCTCCCCCGTGCTTTCTCTCTCTCTCCCCCGTGCTTTCTCTCTCTCTCCCCCGTGCTTTCTCTCTCTCTCCCCCCCGTGCTTTCTCTCTCTCTCTCTCCCCCCCCGTGCTTTCTCTCTCTCTCTCTTCCCCCATGCTTTCTCTCTCCCGTCCCCGTGCTTTCTCTCTCTCTCCTTCATGCTTTCTCTCTAGCTCTCTCTCCCTCTCTCTCTCTCCTTCTCTCCCCTGTGCTTTCCCTCTCTCTCTCCCCCGTGCAATCTCTCCCGTGCTTTCTCTCTCCCGTGCTTTCTCTCTCCCGTGCTTTCACACCCTCTCTATCTCTCCACCGTGTTTTCTCTCTCTCTCTCTCCCGTGTTTTCTCTCTCTCTCTCTCCCCCGTGCTTTCTCTCTCTCTCTCTCCCCCGTGCTTTCTCTCTCCCCCGTGCTTTCTCTCTCTCTCCTTCATGCTTTCTCTCTAGCTCTCTCTCCCTCTCTCTCTCTCCTTCTCTCCCCTGTGCTTTCCCTCTATCTCTCCCGTGCTTTCTCTCTCCCGTGCTTTCTCTCTCCCGTGCTTTCTCTCTCCCGTGCTTTCTTTCTCCCGTGCTTTCTCTCTCCCGTGCTTTCTCTCCCTCTCTATCTCTCCACCGTGCTTTCTCTCCCTCTCTATCTCTCCACCGTGTTTTCTCTCTCTCTCTCCCCCCCGTGCTTTCTCTCTCTCTCGCCCGTGCTTTCTCTCTCTCTCGCCCGTGCTTTCTCTCTCTCTCGCCCATGCTTTCTCTCTCTCTCCCCCGTGCTTTCTCTCTCTCTCTCCCCCGTGCCTTCTCTCTCTCTCTCTCCCCCGTGCCTTCTCTCTCTCTCTCTCTCCCCCGTGCCTTCTCTCTCTCTCTCTCTCCCCCGTGCTTTCTCTCTCTCGCCCCCATGCTTTCTCTCTCTCTCTCTCTCTCCCCGTGCTTTCTCTCTCTCTCTCCCCCGTGCTTTCTCTCTCTCTCTCCCCCCGTGCTTTCTCTCTCCCCCGTGCTTTCTCTCTCTCTCCTTCACTCTCGCTCCCTCTCGCCCCTGTGCTTTCCCTCTCTCCTCTGTGCTTTCCCTCTCTCTCTCTCTCTCTCTCTCCCCCGTGCTTTCTCTCCCCCGTGCTTTCTCTCCCCCGTGCAATCTCTCCCCCGTGCTTTCTCTCTCTATCTCTCCACCGTGCTTTCTCTCTCTCTCTCTCTCTCCCCCGTGCTTTCTCTCTCTCTCTCCCCCGTGCTTCCTCTCTTTCTCCCCCGTGCTTCCTCTCTTTCTCCCCCGTGCTTCCTCTCTTTCTCCCCCGTGCTTTCTCCCTCTCTCTCCCCCGCGCTTTCTCCCCCGCGCTTTCTCCCTCTCTCTCCCCCGCGCTTTCTCTCTCTCCCCCGCGCTTTCTCTCTCTCCCCCGCGCTTTCTCTCTCTTCCCCCGTGCTTTCTCTCTCTCCCCCGGGCTTTCTCTCGCGTCCCCGTGCTTTCTCTCGCTCTCCCCTGTGCTTTCCCTCTCTCTCTCTCTCTCTCTCTCTCTCTCCCCTCTCTCTCCCCCGTGCTTTCTCTCTCGCTCTCTCTCTCCCCCGTGCTTTTTCTCTCTCTCTCTCTCTCCCCCGTGCTTTCTCTCTCTCTCTCCCCCCCGTGTTTTCTCTCTCTCTCCCGTGCTTTCTCTCTCACTCTCTCCCCTGTGCTTTCTCTCCCCCGTGCATTCTCTCCCCCGTGCATTCTCTCTCTCTCCCCCATGCATTCTCTCTCTCCCTCCCCGTGCTTTCTCTCTCTCCCTCCCCGTGCATTCTCTCTCTCTCCCCCATGCATTCTCTCTCTCCCTCCCCGTGCTTTCTCTCTCTCCCTCCCCGTGCTTTCTGTCTCTCTCCCCCCCGTGCTTTCTGTCTCTCTCCCCCGTGCTTTCTCTCTCTTCCCCCCCCGTGCTTTCTCTCTCTCTCCCCCATGCTTTCTCTCTCTCCCCTCCGTGCTTTCTCTCTCTCCCCCCCGTGCTTTCTCCCTCTCCCCCCCGTGCTTTCTCTCTCTTCCCCCCCCGTGCTTTCTCTCTCTCCCCCCCGTGCTTTCTCTCTCTCCCCTCCGTGCTTTCTCTCTCTCCCCCCCGTGCTTTCTCTCTCTCCCCCCCCGTGCTTTCTCTCTCTCCCCCCCCGTGCTTTCTCTCTCCCCCGCGCTTTCTCCCTCTCCCCCGCGCTTTCTCCCTCTCCCCCGCGCTTTCTCCCTCTCCCCCGCGCTTTCTCTCTCTCCCCCGCGCTTTCTCTCTCTCCCCTGCGCTTTCTCTCTCTCCCCCGCGCTTTCTCTCTCTCCCCCGCGCTTTCTCTCTCTCCCCCGCGCTTTCTCTCTCTCCCCCGCGCTTTCTCTCTCTCCCCCGCGCTTTCTCTCTCTCCCCCGCGCTTTCTCTCTCTCCCCCGCGCTTTCTCTCTCTCTCCCCCGCGCTTTCTCTCTCTCTCCCCCGCGCTTTCTCTCTCTCCCCCGTGCTTTCTCTCTCTCGCTCTCCCCCGTGCTTTCTCTCTCTCTCCCCCGTGTTTTCTCTCTCTCTCCCCCGTGTTTTCTCTCTCTCTCCCCCGTGTTTTCTCTCTCTCTCCCCCCGTGCTTTCTCTCTCTCCCCCGTGCTTTCTCTCTCTCTCCCCCGTGCTTTCTCTCTCTCTCCCCCGTGCTTTCTCTCTCTCTCCCCCGTGCTTTCTCTCTCTCTCTCCCCGTGCTTTCTCTCTCTCTCCCCCGTGCTTTCTCTCTCCCCCGTGCTTTCTCTCTCTCTCCTTCATGCTTTCTCTCTAGCTCTCTCTCCCTCTCTCTCTCTCCTTCTCTCCCCTGTGCTTTCCCCCTCTCTCTCCCCCGTGCAATCTCTCCCGTGCTTTCTCTCTCCCCGTGCTTTCTCTCTCCCGTGCTTTCTCTCCCTCTCTATCTCTCCACCGTGTTTTCTCTCTCTCTCTCTCCCGTGTTTTCTCTCTCTCTCTCTCCCCCGTGCTTTCTCTCTCTCTCTCTCCCCCGTGCTTTCTCTCTCCCCCGTGCTTTCTCTCTCTCTCTCCCCCCGTGCTTTCTCTCTCCCTCTCCCCCCCCGTGCTTTCTCTCTCTCTCTCTCTCTCCCCCGTGCTTTCTCTCTCTCTCTCTCCCCCGTGCTTTCTCTCTACCCCGTGCTTTCTCTCTCTCTCCTTCACTCTCGCTCCCTCTCTCCCTTGTGCTTTCCCTCTCTCCCCTGTGCTTTCCCTCTCTCTCTCTCACTCTCCCCCGTGCTTTCTCTCCCCCGTGCACTCTCTCCCCCGTGCTTTCTCTCTCTCTCTCTCCCGTGCTTTCTCTCTCTCTCTCTCTCCCGTGCTTTCTCTCTCTCTCTCCCCCGTGCTTTCTCTCTCTCTCCCCCGTGCTTTCTCTCTCTCTCCCCCGTGCTTTCTCTCTCTCTCCCCCGTGCTTTCTCTCTCTCTCTCCCCGTGCTTTCTCTCTCTCTCCCCCGTGCTTTCTCTCTCTCTCCCCCGTGTTTTCTCTCTCTCCCCCGTGTTTTCTCTCTCTCTCCCCCGTGCTTTCTCTCTCTCCCCCGTGCTTTCTCTCTCTCTCCCCCGTGCTTTCTCTCTCTCTCCCCCGTGCTTTCTCTCTCTCTCCCCTGTGCTTTCTCTCTCTCTCCCCCGTGCTTTCTCTCTCTCTCCCCCGTGCTTTCTCTCTCTCTCCCCCGTGCTTTCTCTCTCTCTCCCCCGTGCTTTCTCTCTCTCTCCCCCGTGCTTTCTCTCTCTCTCCCCCGTGCTTTCTCTCTCTCTCCCCCGTGCTTTATCTCTCTCTCCCCCGTGCTTTATCTCTCTCTCTTCCCCCCCCCGTGCTTTCTCTCTCTCTTCCCCCGTGCTTTCTCTCTCTCGCCCCCGTGCTTTCTCTCTCTCTCCCCCCCGTGCTTTCTCTCTCTCTCCCCCGTGCTTTCTCTCTCTCTCTCTCCCCCGTGCTTTCTCTCTCCCCCGTGCTTTCTCTCTCTCTCCTTCATGCTTTCTCTCTAGCTCTCTCTCCCTCTCTCTCTCTCCCTCTCTCCCCTGTGCTATCCCTCTCTCTCTCCCCCGTGCAATCTCTCCCGTGCTTTCTCTCTCCCGTGCTTTCTCTCCCTCTCTATCTCTCCACCGTGTTTTCTCTCTCTCTCTCTCCCCCGTGCTTTCTCTCTCTCTCTCTCCCCTTGCTTTCTCTCTAGCTCTCTCTCCCTCTCTCTCTCTCTCCCCCGTGCTTTCTCTCTCTCTCTCTCCCCTTGCTTTCTCTCTCTCTCTCCCCCGTGCTTTCTCTCTCTCTCTCTCCCCCGTGCTTTCTCTCTCTCTCCCCCGTGTTTTCTCTCTCTCTCCCCCGTGCTTTCTCTCTCTCTCCCCCGTGCTTTCTCTCTCTCTCTCCCCCGTGCTTTCTCTCTCTCTCCCCCGTGCTTTCTCTCTCTCTCCCCCGTGCTTTCTCTCTCTCTCCCCGTGCTTTCTCTCTCTCTCCCCCGTGCTTTCTCTCTCTCTCCCCCCCGTGCTTTCTCTCTCTCTCTCTCCCCCCCGTGCTTTCTCTCTCTCTCTTCCCCCATGCTTTCTCTCTCCCGTCCCCGTGCTTTCTCTCTCTCTCTCCCCCATGCTTTCTCTCTCTCTCCCCCCCGTGCTTTCTCTCTCTCTCCCCCGTGCTTTCTCTCTCTCTCCCCCGTGCTTTCTCTCTCTCTCTCTCCCCCGTGCTTTCTCTCTCTCTCTCTCTCCCCCGGGGTTTCTCTCTCCCCCGTGCTTTCTCTCTCTCTCCTTCATGCTTTCTCTCTAGCTCTCTCTCCCTCTCTCTCTCTCCTTCTCTCCCCTGTGCTTTCCCTCTCTCTCTCCCCCGTGCAATCTCTCCCGTGCTTTCTCTCTCCCGTGCTTTCTCTCCCTCTCTATCTCTCCACCGTGTTTTCTCTCTCTCTCTCTCCCGTGTTTTCTCTCTCTCTCTCTCCCCCGTGCTTTCTCTCTCTCTCTCTCCCCCGTGCTTTCTCTCTCCCCCGTGCTTTCTCTCTCTCTCCTTCATGCTTTCTCTCTAGCTCTCTCTCCCTCTCTCTCTCTCCTTCTCTCCCCTGTGCTTTCCCTCTATCTCTCCCGTGCTTTCTCTCTCCCGTGCTTTCTCTCTCCCGTGCTTTCTCTCTCCCGTGCTTTCTCTCTCCCGTGCTTTCTCTCCCTCTCTATCTCTCCACCGTGTTTTCTCTCTCTCTCTCTCCCGTGTTTTCTCTCTCTCTCTCCCCCCCGTGCTTTCTCTCTCTCTCGCCCGTGCTTTCTCTCTCTCTCGCCCGTGCTTTCTCTCTCTCTCGCCCGTGCTTTCTCTCTCTCTCCCCCGTGCTTTCTCTCTCTCTCTCCCCCGTGCCTTCTCTCTCTCTCTCTCCCCCGTGCCTTCTCTCTCTCTCTCTCTCTCCCCGTGCCTTCTCTCTCTCTCTCTCTCCCCCGTGCTTTCTCTCTCTCGCCCCCATGCTTTCTCTCTCTCTCTCTCTCTCCCCCGTGCTTTCTCTCTCTCTCTCTCCCCCGTGCTTTCTCTCTCTCTCTCCCCCCGTGCTTTCTCTCTCCCCCGTGCTTTCTCTCTCTCTCCTTCACTCTCGCTCCCTCTCGCCCCTGTGCTTTCCCTCTCTCCTCTGTGCTTTCCCTCTCTCTCTCTCTCTCTCCCCCGTGCTTTCTCTCCCCCGTGCTTTCTCTCCCCCGTGCAATCTCTCCCCCGTGCTTTCTCTCTCTATCTCTCCACCGTGCTTTCTCTCTCTCTCTCTCTCTCTCCCCGTGCTTTCTCTCTCTCTCTCCCCCGTGCTTCCTCTCTTTCTCCCCCGTGCTTCCTCTCTTTCTCCCCCGTGCTTCCTCTCTTTCTCCCCCGTGCTTTCTCCCTCTCTCTCCCCCGCGCTTTCTCCCCCGCGCTTTCTCCCTCTCTCTCCCCCGCGCTTTCTCTCTCTCCCCCGCGCTTTCTCTCTCTCCCCCGCGCTTTCTCTCTCTTCCCCCGTGCTTTCTCTCTCTCCCCCGGGCTTTCTCTCGCGTCCCCGTGCTTTCTCTCGCTCTCCCCTGTGCTTTCCCTCTCTCTCTCTCTCTCTCTCTCTCTCTCTCTCTCTCTCTCCCTCTCTCTCTCTCCCCTCTCTCTCCCCCGTGCTTTCTCTCTCGCTCTCTCTCTCCCCCGTGCTTTTTCTCTCTCTCTCTCTCTCCCCCGTGCTTTCTCTCTCTCTCTCCCCCCCGTGTTTTCTCTCTCTCTCCCGTGCTTTCTCTCTCACTCTCTCCCCTGTGCTTTCTCTCCCCCGTGCATTCTCTCTCTCTCCCCCATGCATTCTCTCTCTCCCTCCCCGTGCTTTCTCTCTCTCCCTCCCCGTGCATTCTCTCTCTCTCCCCCATGCATTCTCTCTCTCCCTCCCCGTGCTTTCTCTCTCTCCCTCCCCGTGCTTTCTGTCTCTCTCCCCCCCGTGCTTTCTCCCTCTCCCCCCCGTGCTTTCTCTCTCTTCCCCCCCGTGCTTTCTCTCTCTCCCCCCCGTGCTTTCTCTCTCTCCCCTCCGTGCTTTCTCTCTCTCCCCCCCGTGCTTTCTCTCTCTCCCCCCCGTGCTTTCTCTCTCTCCCCCCCGTGCTTTCTCTCCCCCGTGCTTTCTCTCCCCCGTGCTTTCTCTCCCCCGTGCAATCTCTCCCCCGTGCTTTCTCTCTCTCTCTATCTCTCCACCGTGCTTTCTCTCTCTCTCTCTCTCTCCCGTGCTTTCTCTCTCTCTCTCTCCGTGCTTTCTCTCTCTCTCCCCCGTGCTTTCTCTCTCTCTCCCCCGTGCTTTCTCTCTTTCTCCCCCGTGCTTTCTCTCTTTCTCCCCCGTGCTTTCTCCCTCTCTCTCCCCCTCTCTCCCCCGTGCTTTCTCTCTCTCTCTCGCCCGTGCTTTCTCTCTCTCTCCCCCCGTGCTTTCTCTCTCTCTCCCCCGTGCTTTCTCTCTATCTCTCTCTCTCTCTCCCCCGTGCTTTCTCTCTCTCTCTCTCTCTCCCCCGTGCTTTCTCTCTCTCTCTCTCCCCTTGCTTTCTCTCTCTCTCTCCCCCGTGCTTTCTCTCTCTCTCTCTCTCCCCCGTGCTTTCTCTCTCTCTCTCTCCCCCGTGCTTTCTCTCTCTCTCTCTCTCCCCTGTGCTTTCTCTCTCCCCCGTGATTTCTCTCTCTCTCCTTCACTCTCGCTCCCTCTCTCCCCTGTGCTTTCCCTCTCTCCCCTGTGCTTTCCCTCTCTCTCTCTCTCTCCCCCGTGCTTTCTCTCCCCCGTGCAATCTCTCCCCCGTGCTTTCTCTCTCTCTCTATCTCTCCACCGTGCTTTCTCTCTCTCTCTATCTCTCCACCGTGCTTTCTCTCTGTCTCTCTCTCCCGTGCTTTCTCTCTCTCCCGTGCTTTCTCTCTCTCTCCCCCGTGCTTTCTCTCTCTCTCTCCCCCGTGCTTCCTCTCTTTCTCCCCCGTGCTTCCTCTCTTTCTCCCCCGTGCTTTCTCCCTCTCTCTCCGCGCTTTCTCCCCCGCGCTTTCTCCCTCTCTCTCCCCCGCGCTTTCTCTCTCTCCCCCGCGCTTTCTCTCTCTTCCCCCGTGCTTTCTCTCTCTCCCCCGGGCTTTCTCTCGCGTCCCCGTGCTTTCTCTCGCTCTCCCCTGTGCTTTCCCTCTCTCTCTCTCTCTCTCTCTCTCTCTCCCCTCTCTCTCCCCCGTGCTTTCTCTCTCGCTCTCTCTCTCCCCCGTGCTTTTTCTCTCTCTCTCTCTCTCTCTCTCTCTCTCCCCCGTGCTTTCTCTCTCTCTCTCCCCCCCGTGTTTTCTCTCTCTCTCCCGTGCTTTCTCTCTCACTCTCTCCTCTGTGCTTTCTCTCCCCCGTGCATTCTCTCTCTCTCCCCCATGCATTCTCTCTCTCCCTCCCCGTGCATTCTCTCTCTCTCCCCCATGCATTCTCTCTCTCCCTCCCCGTGCTTTCTCTCTCTCCCTCCCCGTGCTTTCTCTCTCTCTCCCCCCCGTGCTTTCTCTCTCTCCCCCCCGTGCTTTCTCTCTCTCCCCCCCGTGCTTTCTCTCTCTTCCCCCCCGTGCTTTCTCTCTCTCCCCCCCGTGCTTTCTCTCTCTCCCCCCCGTGCTTTCTCTCTCTCCCCCCCGTGCTTTCTCTCTCTCCCCCCCGTGCTTTCTCTCTCTCCCCCCCGTGCTTTCTCTCTCTCCCCCCCGTGCTTTCTCTCTCCCCCGGCCGCTTTCTCCCTCTCCCCCGCGCTTTCTCCCTCTCCCCCGCGCTTTCTCTCTCTCCCCCGCGCTTTCTCTCTCTCCCCCGCGCTTTCTCTCTCTCCCTCGCGCTTTCTCTCTCTCCCCCGCGCTTTCTCTCTCTCCCCCGCGCTTTCTCTCTCTCCCCTGCGCTTTCTCTCTCTCTCTCGCCCTTGCTTTCTCTCTCTCTCCCCCCGTGCTTTCTTTCTCTCTCCCCCGTGCTTTCTCTCTCTCTCTCTCTCTCTCTCTCTCCCCTGTGCTTTCTCTCTCTCTCTCTCCCCCGTGCTTTCTCTCTCTCTCTCTCCCCCGTGCTTTCTCTCTCTCTCTCCCCCGTGCTTTCTCTCTCTCTCTCTCTCGCCCGTGCTTTCTCTCTCTCTCCCCCCGTGCTTTCTCTCTCTCTCCCCCGTGCTTTCTCTCTATCTCTCTCTCTCTCTCCCCCGTGCTTTCTCTCTCTCTCTCTCCCCCGTGCTTTCTCTCTCTCTCTCTCCCTTGCTTTCTCTCTCTCTCTCTCCCCCGTGCTTTCTCTCTCTCTCTCTCTCCCCCGTGCTTTCTCTCTCTCTCTCTCCCCCGTGCTTTCTCTCTCTCTCTCTCTCTCCCCCGTGCTTTCTCTCTCCCCCGTGATTTCTCTCTCTCTCCTTCACTCTCGCTCCCTCTCTCCCCTGTGCTTTCCCTCTCTCCCCTGTGCTTTCCCTCTCTCTCTCTCTCTCTCCCCCGTGCTTTCTCTCCCCCGTGCAATCTCTCCCCCGTGCTTTCTCTCTCTCTCTATCTCTCCACCGTGCTTTCTCTCTCTCTCTATCTCTCCACCGTGCTTTCTCTCTGTCTCTCTCTCCCGTGCTTTCTCTCTCTCCCGTGCTTTCTCTCTCTCTCCCCCCGTGCTTTCTCTCTCTCTCTCCCCCGTGCTTCCTCTCTTTCTCCCCCGTGCTTCCTCTCTTTTCTCCCCCGTGCTTCCACTCTTTCTCCCCCGTGCTTTCTCCCTCTCTCTCCCCCTCTCTCCCCCGCGCTTTCTCCCCGCGCTTTCTCCCTCTCTCTCCCCCGCGCTTTCTCTCTCTCCCCCGCGCTTTCTCTCTCTTCCCCCGTGCTTTCTCTCTCTCCCCCGGGCTTTCTCTCTGCGTCCCCGTGCTTTCTCTCGCTCTCCCCTGTGCTTTCCCTCTCTCTCTCTCTCTCTCTCTCTCTCTCCCCTCTCTCTCCCCCGTGCTTTCTCTCTCGCTCTCTCTCTCCCCCGTGCTTTTTCTCTCTCTCTCTCTCTCTCTCTCTCTCCCCCGTGCTTTCTCTCTCTCTCTCCCCCCCGTGTTTTCTCTCTCTCTCCCGTGCTTTCTCTCTCACTCTCTCCTCTGTGCTTTCTCTCCCCCGTGCATTCTCTCTCTCTCCCCCATGCATTCTCTCTCTCCCTCCCCGTGCATTCTCTCTCTCTCCCCCATGCATTCTCTCTCTCCCTCCCCGTGCTTTCTCTCTCTCCCTCCCCGTGCTTTCTCTCTCTCTCCCCCCCGTGCTTTCTCTCTCTCCCCCCGTGCTTTCTCTCTCCCCCCCCGTGCTTTCTCTCTCTTCCCCCCGTGCTTTCTCTCTTCTCCTCCTTCCCCCCCCGGGTGCTTTCTCTCTCTCCCCCCCGTGCTTTCTCTCTCTCCCCCCGTGCTTTCTCTCTCTCCCCCCCGTGCTTTCTCTCTCTCCCCCCCGTGCTTTCTCTCTCTCCCCCCCGTGCTTTCTCCTCTCCCCCGCGCTTTCTCCCTCTCCCCGCGCTTTCTCTCTCTCCCCCGCGCTTTCTCTCTCTCCCCCGCGCTTTCTCTCTCTCCCCCGCGCTTTCTCTCTCTCCCCTGCGCTTTCTCTCTCTCTCTCGCCCTTGCTTTCTCTCTCTCTCCCCCCGTGCTTTCTTTCTCTCTCCCCCGTGCTTTCTCTCTCTCTCTTCTCTCTCTCTCTCTCTCCCCTGTGCTTTCTCTCTCTCTCTCTCCCCCGTGCTTTCTCTCTCTCTCTCTCTCCCCCGTGCTTTCTCTCTCTCTCTCTCCCCCGTGCTTTCTCTCTCTCTCTCCCCCGTGCTTTCTCTCTCTCTCTCTCTCCCCCGTGCTTTCTCTCTCTCTCTCTCCCCCGTGCTTTCTCTCTCTCTCTCCCCCCCCGTGCTTTCTCTCTCTCTCTCTCTCTCTCCCCCGTGCTTTCTCTCTCTCTCTCTCCCCCGTGCTTTCTCTCTCCCCCGTGCTTTCTCTCTCTCTCCTTCACTCTCGCTCCCTTCTCTCCCCTGTGCTTTCCTCTCTCCCCTGTGCTTTCCCTCTCTCTCTCTCACTCTCCCCCGTGCTTTCTCTCCCCCGTGCAATCTCTCCCCCGTGCTTTCTCTCTCTCTCTCTCCCGTGCTTTCTCTCTCTCTCTCTCTCCCGTGCTTTCTCTCTCTCTCTCCCCCGTGCTTTCTCTCTCTCTCCCCCGTGCTTTCTCTCTCTCTCTCTCCCCCGTGCTTTCTCTCTCTCTCTCCCCCGTGCTTTCTCTCTCTCTCTCTCCCCCGTGCTTTCTCTCTCTCTCCCCCGTGCTTTCTCTCTCTCTCCCCCGTGCTTTCTCTCTCTCTCCCCCGTGTTTTCTCTCTCCACCGTGTTTTCTCTCTCTCTCCCCGTGCTTTCTCTCTCTCTCCCCCGTGCTTTATCTCTCTCTCCCCCATGCTTTCTCTCTCTCTCTCCCCACGCCCGTGCTTTCTCTCTCTCTTCCCCCGTGCTTTCTCTCTCTCGCCCCCGTGCTTTCTCTCTCTCTCTCACCCCCGTGCTTTCTCTCTCTCTCCCCAGTGTTTTCTCTCTCTCTCTCCCCCCCGTGCTTTCTCTCTCTCTCTCCCCGTGCTTTCTCTCTCTCCACCGTGTTTTCTCTCTCTCTCCCCCGTGCTTTCTCTCTCTCTCCCCCGTGCTTTATCTCTCTCTCCCCCGTGCTTTCTTCTCTCTCTCTCTCTCTCCCCCGTGCTTTCTCTCTCTCTCTCTCCCCCGTGCTTTCTCTCTCCCCCGTGCTTTCTCTCTCTTCTCTCTCCTTCCACTCTCGCTCCCCTCCTCTCCCCTGTGCTTTCCCTCTCTCCCCTGTGCTTTCCCATCTCTCTCTCTCACTCTCCCCGTGCTTTCTCTCCCCCGTGCAATCTCTCCCCCGTGCTTTCTCTCTCTCTCTATCTCTCCACATTGCTTTCTCTCTCTCTCTATCTCTCCCCCGCGCTTTCTCTCTCTCCCCCGCGCTTTCTCTCTCTCCCCCGCGCTTTCTCTCTCTCCCCCGGCCTTTCTCTCTCTCCCCCCGCGCTTTCTCTCTCTCCCCCGCGCTTTCTCTCTCTCTCCCCCCGCGCTTTCTCTCTCTCCCCCGCGCTTTCTCTCTTCTCTCTCCCCCGCGCTTTCTCTCTCTCTCCCCCGCGCTTTCTCTCTCTCTCCCCCGCGCTTTCTCTCTCTCCCCCGTGCTTTTTCTCTCTCTCTCTCCCCCGTGCTTTCTCTCTCTCTCCCCCGTGTTTTCTCTCTCTCTCCCCCGTGTTTTCTCTCTCTCTCCCCCGTGCTTTCTCTCTCTCTCCCCCGTGCTTTCTCTCTCTCTCCCCCGTGCTTTCTCTCTCTCTCTCCCCCGTGCTTTCTCTCTCTCTCCCTCGTGCTTTCTCTCTCTCTCTCTCCAACGTGCTTTCTCTCTCTCTCTCTCTCCCCCGTGCTTTCTCTCTCCCCCGTGCTTTCTCTCTCTCTCCTTCATGCTTTCTCTCTAGCTCTCTCTCCCTCTCTCTCTCTCCTTCTCTCCCCTGTGCTTTCCCCCTCTCTCTCCCCCGTGCAATCTCTCCCGTGCTTTCTCTCTCCCGTGCTTTCTCTCTCCCGTGCTTTCTCTCCCTCTCTATCTCTCCACCGTGTTTTCTCTCTCTCTCTCTCCCGTGTTTTCTCTCTCTCTCTCTCCCCCGTGCTTTCTCTCTCTCTCTCTCCCCCGTGCAATCTCTCCCGTGCTTTCTCTCTCCCGTGCTTTCTCTCCCTCTCTATCTCTCCACCGTGTTTTCTCTCTCTCTCTCTCCCGTGTTTTCTCTCTCTCTCTCCCCCCCGTGCTTTCTCTCTCTCTCGCCCGTGCTTTCTCTCTCTCTCGCCCGTGCTTTCTCTCTCTCTCGCCCGTGCTTTCTCTCTCTCTCCCCCGTGCTTTCTCTCTCTCTCTCCCCCGTGCCTTCTCTCTCTCTCTCTCCCCGTGCCTTCTCTCTCTCTCTCTCTCCCCCGTGCCTTCTCTCTCTCTCTCTCTCCCCCGTGCTTTCTCTCTCTCGCCCCCATACTTTCTCTCTCTCTCTCTCTCTCCCCCGTGCTTTCTCTCTCTCTCTCTCCCCCGTGCTTTCTCTCTCTCTCTCCCCCCGTGCTTTCTCTCTCTCTCTCCCCCCGTGCTTTCTCTCTCCCCCGTGCTTTCTCTCTCCCCCGTGCTTTCTCTCTCTCTCCTTCACTCTCGCTCCCTCTCGCCCCTGTGCTTTCCCTCTCTCCTCTGTGCTTTCCCTCTCTCTCTCTCTCTCTCCCCCGTGCTTTCTCTCCCCCGTGCTTTCTCTCCCCCGTGCTTTCTCTCCCCCGTGCAATCTCTCCCCCGTGCTTTCTCTCTCTCTCTATCTCTCCACCGTGCTTTCTCTCTCTCTCTCTCTCTCCCGTGCTTTCTCTCTCTCTCTCCCCCGTGCTTTCTCTCTCTCTCCCCCGTGCTTTCTCTCTCTCTCCCCCGTGCTTTCTCTCTTTCTCCCCCGTGCTTTCTCCCTCTCTCTCCCCCGTGCTTTCTCTCTCTCTCTCGCCCGTGCTTTCTCTCTCTCTCCCCCCGTGCTTTCTCTCTCTCTCCCCCGTGCTTTCTCTCTATCTCTCTCTCTCTCTCTCCCCCGTGCTTTCTCTCTCTCTCTCTCCCCCGTGCTTTCTCTCTCTCTCTCTCCCCTTGCTTTCTCTCTCTCTCTCCCCCGTGCTTTCTCTCTCTCTCTCTCTCCCCCGTGCTTTCTCTCTCTCTCTCTCCCCCGTGCTTTCTCTCTCTCTCTCTCTCCCCCGTGCTTTCTCTCTCCCCCGTGATTTCTCTCTCTCTCCTTCACTCTCGCTCCCTCTCTCCCCTGTGCTTTCCCTCTCTCCCCTGTGCTTTCCCTCTCTCTCTCTCTCTCCCCCGTGCTTTCTCTCCCCCGTGCAATCTCTCCCCCGTGCTTTCTCTCTCTCTCTATCACTCCACCGTGCTTTCTCTCTCTCTCTATCTCTCCACCGTGCTTTCTCTCTGTCTCTCTCTCCCGTGCTTTCTCTCTCTCCCGTGCTTTCTCTCTCTCTCCCCCGTGCTTTCTCTCTCTCTCTCCCCCGTGCTTCCTCTCTTTCTCCCCCGTGCTTCCTCTCTTTCTCCCCCGTGCTTTCTCCCTCTCTCTCCCCCTCTCTCCCCCGCGCTTTCTCCCCCGCGCTTTCTCCCTCTCTCTCCCCCGCGCTTTCTCTCTCTCCCCCGGGCTTTCTCTCGCGTCCCCGTGCTTTCTCTCGCTCTCCCCTGTGCTTTCCCTCTCTCTCTCTCTCTCTCTCCCCTCTCTCTCCCCCGTGCTTTCTCTCTCGCTCTCTCTCTCCCCCGTGCTTTTTCTCTCTCTCTCTCTCTCTCTCTCTCTCCCCCGTGCTTTCTCTCTCTCTCTCCCCCCCGTGTTTTCTCTCTCTCTCCCGTGCTTTCTCTCTCACTCTCTCTTCTGTGCTTTCTCTCCCCCGTGCATTCTCTCTCTCTCCCCCATGCATTCTCTCTCTCCCTCCCCGTGCATTCTCTCTCTCTCCCCCATGCATTCTCTCTCTCCCTCCCCGTGCTTTCTCTCTCTCCCTCCCCGTGCTTTCTCTCTCTCTCCCCCCCGTGCTTTCTCTCTCTCCCCCCCGTGCTTTCTCTCTCTCCCCCCCGTGCTTTCTCTCTCTTCCCCCCCGTGCTTTCTCTCTCTCCCCCCCGTGCTTTCTCTCTCTCCCCCCCGTGCTTTCTCTCTCTCTCCCCCCCGTGCTTTCTCTCTCTCCCCCCCGTGCTTTCTCTCTCTCCCCCCCGTGCTTTCTCTCTCTTCCCCCCCGTGCTTTCTCTCTCTCCCCCCCGTGCTTTCTCTCTCTCACCCCCGTGCTTTCTCTCTCTCCCCCCCGTGCTTTCTCTCTCTCCCCCCCGTGCTTTCTCTCTCTCCCCCCGTGCTTTCTCTCTCTCCCCCCCGTGCTTTCTCTCTCTTCCCCCCCGTGCTTTCTCTCTCCCCCGCGCTTTCTCCCTCTCCCCCGCGCTTTCTCTCTCTCCCCCCGCGCTTTCTCTCTCTCCCCCGCGCTTTCTCTCTCTCCCCGCGCTTTCTCTCTCTCCCCTGCGCTTTCTCTCTCTCTCTCGCCCTTGCTTTCTCTCTCTCTCCCCCCGTGCTTTCTTTCTCTCTCCCCCGTGCTTTCTCTCTCTCTCTCTCTCTCTCTCTCTCTCTCCCCTGTGCTTTCTCTCTCTCTCTCTCCCCCCGTGCTTTCTCTCTCTCTCTCTCTCTCCCCCGTGCTTTCTCTCTCTCTCTCTCCCCCGTGCTTTCTCTCTCTCTCTCCCCCGTGCTTTCTCTCTCTCTCTCTCTCCCCCGTGCTTTCTCTCTCTCTCTCCCCCGTGCCTTCTCTCTCTCTCTCTCCCGTGCCTTCTCTCTCTCTCTCTCTCCCCCATGCCTTCTCTCTCTCTCTCTCTCCCCCGTGCTTTCTCTCTCTCGCCCCCATACTTTCTCTCTCTCTCTCTCTCTCTCTCCCCCGTGCTTTCTCTCTCTCTCTCTCCCCCGTGCTTTCTCTCTCTCTCTCCCCCCGTGCTTTCTCTCTCCCCCGTGCTTTCTCTCTCTCTCCTTCACTCTCGCCCCTGTGCTTTCCCTCTCTCCTCTGTGCTTTCCCTCTCTCTCTCTCTCTCTCCCCCGTGCTTTCTCTCCCCCGTGCTTTCTCTCCCCCGTGCTTTCTCTCCCCCGTGCAATCTCTCCCCCGTGCTTTCTCTCTCTCTCTATCTCTCCACCGTGCTTTCTCTCTCTCTCTCTCTCTCCCGTGCTTTCTCTCTCTCTCTCTCCCGTGCTTTCTCTCTCTCTCCCCCGTGCTTTCTCTCTCTCTCCCCCGTGCTTTCTCTCTTTCTCCCCCGTGCTTTCTCCCTCTCTCTCCCCTCTCTCCCCCGTGCTTTCTCTCTCTCTCTCGCCCGTGCTTTCTCTCTCTCTCCCCCCGTGCTTTCTCTCTCTCCCCCGTGCTTTCTCTCTCTCTCTCTCTCTCTCCCCCGTGCTTTCTCTCTCTCTCTCTCCCCCGTGCTTTCTCTCTCTCTCTCTCCCCTTGCTTTCTCTCTCTCTCTCCCCCGTGCTTTCTCTCTCTCTCTCTCTCCCCCGTGCTTTCTCTCTCTCTCTCTCCCCGTGCTTTCTCTCTCTCTCTCTCTCCCCCGTGCTTTCTCTCTCCCCCGTGATTTCTCTCTCTCTCCTTCACTCTCGCTCCCTCTCTCCCCTGTGCTTTCCCTCTCTCCCCTGTGCTTTCCCTCTCTCTCTCTCTCTCCCCCGTGCTTTCTCTCCCCCGTGCAATCTCTCCCCCGTGCTTTCTCTCTCTCTCTATCTCTCCACCGTGCTTTCTCTCTCTCTCTATCTCTCCACCGTGCTTTCTCTCTGTCTCTCTCTCCCGTGCTTTCTCTCTCTCCCGTGCTTTCTCTCTCTCTCCCCCGTGCTTTCTCTCTCTCTCTCTCCCCCGCGCTTTCTCTCTCTCCCCCGCGCTTTCTCTCTCTTCCCCCGTGCTTTCTCTCTCTCCCCCGGGCTTTCTCTCGCGTCCCCGTGCTTTCTCTCGCTCTCCCCTGTGCTTTCCCTCTCTCTCTCTCTCTCTCTCTCTCTCTCCCCTCTCTCTCCCCCGTGCTTTCTCTCTCGCTCTCTCTCTCCCCCGTGCTTTTTCTCTCTCTCTCTCTCTCTCTCTCTCTCCCCCGTGCTTTCTCTCTCTCTCTCCCCCCCGTGTTTTCTCTCTCTCTCCCGTGCTTTCTCTCTCACTCTCTCCCGTGCTTTCTCTCTCACTCTCTCCTCTGTGCTTTCTCTCCCCCGTGCATTCTCTCTCTCTCCCCCATGCATTCTCTCTCTCCCTCCCCGTGCATTCTCTCTCTCTCCCCCATGCATTCTCTCTCTCCCTCCCCGTGCTTTCTCTCTCTCCCTCCCCGTGCTTTTTCTCTCTCTCCCCCCCGTGCTTTCTCTCTCTCCCCCCCGTGCTTTCTCTCTCTTCCCCCCCGTGCTTTCTCTCTCTCCCCCCCGTGCTTTCTCTCTCTCCCCCCCGTGCTTTCTCTCTCTCCCCCCCGTGCTTTCTCTCTTCCCCCCCGTGCTTTCTCTCTCTCCCCCCGTGCTTTCTCTCTCTCCCCCCCGTGCTTTCTCTCTCTCCCCCCCGTGCTTTCTCTCTCTCCCCCCCGTGCTTTCTCTCTCTCCCCCCCGTGCTTTCTCTCTCTCCCCCCCGTGCTTTCTCTCTCTCCCCCCCGTGCTTTCTCTCTCTCCCCCCCGTGCTTTCTCTCTCCCCCGCGCTTTCTCCCTCTCCCCCCGCGCTTTCTCTCTCTCCCCCGCGCTTTCTCTCTCTCCCCCGCGCTTTCTCTCTCTCCCCTGCGCTTTCTCTCTCTCCCCTGCGCTTTCTCTCTCTCCCTCGCGCTTTCTCTCTCTCCCCCGCGCTTTCTCTCTCTCCCCCGCGCTTTCTCTCTCTTCCCTGCGCTTTCTCTCTCTCTCTCTCGCCCTTGCTTTCTCTCTCTCTCCCCCCGTGCTTTCTTTCTCTCTCCCCCGTGCTTTCTCTCTCTCTCTCTCTCTCTCTCTCTCCCCTGTGCTTTCTCTCTCTCTCTCTCCCCCGTGCTTTCTCTCTCTCTCTCTCTCCCCCGTGCTTTCTCTCTCTCTCTCTCCCCCGTGCTTTCTCTCTCTCTCTCCCCCCGTGCTTTCTCTCTCTCTCTCTCTCCCCCGTGCTTTCTCTCTCTCTCTCTCTCTCTCCCCCGTGCTTTCTCTCTCTCTCTCTCCCCCGTGCTTTCTCTCTCCCCCGTGCTTTCTCTCTCTCTCCTTCACTCTCGCGCTCCCTCTCTCCCCTGTGCTTTCCCTCTCTCCCCTGTGCTTTCCCTCTCTCTCTCTCACTCTCCCCCGTGCTTTCTCTCCCCCGTGCAATCTCTCCCCCGTGCTTTCTCTCTCTCTCTATCTCTCCACATTGCTTTCTCTCTCTCTCTATCTCTCCACCGTGCTTTCTCTCTCTCTCTCTCTCCCGTGCTTTCTCTCTCTCTCTCTCTCCCGTGCTTTCTCTCTCTCTCTCCCCCGTGCTTTCTCTCTCTCTCCCCCGTGCTTTCTCTCTCTCTCCCCCGTGCTTTCTCTCTCTCTCCCCCGTGCTTTCTCTCTCTCTCTCCCCCGTGCTTTCTCTCTCTCTCTC